>NW_008590456.1:0-63919 GCF_000691845.1 Merops nubicus | reverse complement strand
GCTGAACCATCTCTTACAGGAACCTCTCATACACCAGAGATGACTTTGCTATTCCCAAAGTCAAATTTTAGTAGTATTTACAAAGGGAAAACAAACAAAACCCAAAAATAGCACAATGGGAAAAACCTGCCAAAGTTCTGAGACTTCTTTAACATGATATAATACTTGGCTGACTTTTCCTTATTGCCTGGAAGCAATTCATCCAGAATAGAGAATTTAATCCTCCACAACCTATATTTTAATGACTCATTGTTTTCCTGTTTCTCTCTCGTTTCCACAAAACTTAATGGACTTGACCATAATTATTAAAACACTGCAAACAACAAAAAAAAAAACCACACCCTTTACTTTTCTTAAAAAAAAAAAGGTAAAAAAAAGAAAATTAAAAAAAAAAGCATAAGACAAAACCAACTTAGCTGTAACCAGTAAAGGATATTCTAAAATTAGAGCCTGTTGTGTTAGGGATGGTAGCAAAGTGTCTGAGCCATATGCTGGTGTAATCTATAAAAGCTAGATATGAAGCTTATGTCATTGGAACTTACTTTTTCAGACACCAGCATAATTGCTATTGTAGATGAACCCAGTGACAATGAAACAATTCTAGATTTTAATTTGCATGCAGCTCTGGGTCCATACAGACATTTGGGTATCAGAAGTACACTAGTTTTATCTTTGTATGTGAAGAACATGCTATTAGCAGATACTAAATATAACTATATTGGGAATCTTTGGTTTTAAACAACTCTTTACTCCCAATTTACCCCATTTTTTCATTTAGACAGAGGATGCAAACCACAGGAGAAGCAGATATTTTTAATCTGCATAGATATTTTTCAGATTGTTTAGGACACAGGCCACCAGCTGCCAGAAAAAGACTTAATAGGTTTTGTCTTTTTTCTTCTCCACGAGGAAACCCAAACACACCCTAAGATAAGGCACTAGCCTAAATCCGTAATAATTTATGTGGATTTCATCCAGATTTACACTTCTTTAATGCAGAACACGATTTGTCACTTGCATAACAGAGTTCAGACACCAGAAGAACTTCCCTTCTTTCCCTTATCAGCTGGCACAGAATAAACTGCAACTGATTACTCAGACATAGCCATGGGTGGAAAACAGAAACACTGTCTGGCAAAGAGGAAAGGACACAGGGCACAGGAATTCCTGGGAACCTACAGCAGGCCTGGTGGTCACTTCCAGCCCACGGGATGCTGTGTCACAGTGTTGGCAGCACAGCACCATCACCATGGCAACCAGAGCATCACCCCGGGCAGGGACCCTGCTCTCTGAACCACTGGCAACACTCCAGACTTAATAACAGGCACTCCATCCTTTTAACTTCAATTATTTGCAGCAAAGAGGCAGATCCTTCAAAAAGGGAGGTACCCCAGATGATCCAAAATAATTATGTGTTTTGGGTAGGACCCATGATTGGCTTTTTAGAAATAAGAAAATGAAAGTAAATCCATGAAGAATTCCCATACTCCATTTGGGAATGTCATATCATTAAGTCCACCATATGATCAAAGAGCTCTTAGGAAGTACTACTCCCTCCAAATCTCTGAACATGCCAAAAATGGTGCTTAATGGCATAGCTGAAGGACTGGAACAGTTCGGGTGGTTCAGTCTTAGGAACTTTTTTTTGCCTTACTGCTACACTGCAAGCCACTGCTATTTTTTTCTGAGTTTCCATCCCCTGAATATCAACTGCACATCAAGGGAGAAAATTTCTGAGCCACTGGCACTTGAGAGTCCTTTATTCAAAGACCTAAAAGCATTTTTCATGGAATTTCCTTGAAATAATCAATTGACTGATGAAATACAGCTAAAAAAAAATGTATTGTTCCACTTTTTATTTTATTTGTTTTTATAACAGAACATTTCCTGCCTTTAATTTTAATTCCTTGCCCTCTCAGAAATAGAATCTCACAGATATATCATCCCCTTTACTTTCCTGTAATAATATTACAGCGGTTTTCTCTGGTTATTCACCATCTCTTTGTTCCCTTCACAGATTTTCCTAGTCATAGAATGAAGAAATATGTAAAAATAGGCCACAAGAATCTAGACACACTTGATCTGTGCAGCAAAAATAGAGCTCTTTAGCACCTGGCATCCTCAAGAGTGTTAATGAAGCTGGCAAGATAAGCCATGCTTTGACCCAAAATAAAAAGCTTAGCCCTCAAAAGAAGGGTAAAGATAAATTTGAACTAACACTAAAATTTCCCATCGAGTCATGGCCTCTTTTGATTTCTTGCAAGGTGTGACCCCCAAACATCTGTACAAGGGCTAGGTGGACAAGCAGGAGGGATTTGATTTCCTTTTGAAGGCAAAAGGAGTGAGTTTGGATCAGGCTGTTAGCATGAGGTTCAAAGGGTCTCTGCAGGATGGGGGCTACGGGGGCTCTCAGCTCTACATAACCACTCACATAGGTGAGACATGCAGGAAAAGGACAAGCAACACACATGAAAATATTCATTTTTGTCTGCCAGAATCATTGAAGTCAAGCTACAGATGTATCTTGGTGCCTGCAACCCCAGAACTCCTAGAAGTACAAAGGGCTGGGCGGTAGATCCAAAATAAAATTTAAAAAAAAAAGGAAAGGGAGACTCGAAGGAGAAACCAGCAGGTTGACAGCCTGCACTTGGAAGGGTTTTTTTCAGGAGCAACAAATAATTTCTTCAGGATAAACAAATGATTTTTGTTAAATTATAGATTTGATAAGACACTTTTAAAACTGAAAATACACCACAGAATTTATGCTCATTTTTCTTATCTCAGATGTTCCAGAGAGATGTGAAAGGCAGTTCTGCAGGTAGGAGATGTTATAATACAAAATATTATAGAGAGAACACATATATTTATTAAGTAGGGTTTTTTTTCATAGGAAAATGCTTTAGGAGGAGGAATAATGGGCATTTCATTTTCATAGTTCCCTTATTTCTGAAAGCCAGACGAGTAGGATGATATTTTGAAGATGGTATCTTTACTAGGGTACTGAAGTCCTAGTCTGCTGGAGTTAGTAGCAATATATAATTAGGAGAAAACCAGAGATACTCCTACACACATACAAATAACACAGTCTTAATGCTGTAAATCTTCCTGCCCCTTCAGTTCAATATCTCTTCTGTCATTTTTGTTCAGCATGGATTTCACCCAATTATAGCCACTCTGCTGGATAATATTTACTCTGCAACCTCTTCTGAATCGAGATGGTATCATGATTCTGTCTTTTATGAACAATTCTGAGCAATTATTTCAGCAACAATACATAGAAAATGAAGCAGGAAAAAGTCTTTTGACTTCAAAGCCTGCGTATGAAATTATCAAGACACACATAGGAGGGAGAAAGGGGGAAAAGAAAAAAATCTAACCAGACTAGAGATTCTCTGAGAGAAGAACCTTGTTGCACACCAGTAGACTCCCAGGTTCTGCAGAGCATGTAAACTGGAGACTGGAGTGCACAGCCCCAGTCTGGTACTTGCAGATGTCAGGGTCTGAGCTGAGAGAGATGCTCCAGAGAAAGGTGCAAAACAAGAAGGTCGTTCCAGAACCATTTCATTGATTTGTATTTATACCTCAAGTTACAGCCAAATACAAAAGGAAGTTTAGATAGGCTAGTAAACAAAACTTTGCCTATTTAGTTAACTTGGAAATGGAAGAAACTAAAATTGTCACCCCTGAGCAACATGAACCATCCCTAGATCCTGTTTTACATGACTATGTCTAGAAATTACAATTTCAGCTGTTCCTGAAAATACACAAAGCCAGATAACTCTGAAGCAATTATTGCTCTGATATCCTTAAGAAACAATTACTGTAGCATATGTACATCTGTTAGCACCACCACTTGCAACTGCAGAGAACCATGGAAACCAGTAAACCAGACTTCCTTCCAATTCAGCTGCCCTCAGGAGAGGAAAATACAGAAAAATCATCTAAAATATATATATATATTTTTTTTTTTTTAGTCAATGAAGCAGACCTCTGGCAGTGAAACAAAAGAGGAAAAAAAATATCTCCAAAGACCACCTCATTAGAATAGAGAAGGAATAACTGAAAAGGTTGAAGTAGTTTCAATGGCCTTGGGCTCCTTGGGAATCCTGCCCAAGATCCTAAGGAGATCTGATATAAATACTCACCAAGTGTTTACCCTGAAGATATCTTCCACAGTGTGACAAAAACTTGACTGCAAAAAGATGCAGCTTATCCTGAGCTCCAAGGGAAAGACTGTCAGCTCAGACATAGCCCAGGAGATTGAGATATAAATGGAGTAACAGCAACAGCGTGAAATATTGTCACCAGTGTGAAATACAGTGTGAAATATTACACTCATTATAAAGCAACACGCTTCAAAGCCTACCCCTTTATCAAGCCTCATCTATAATTTGACAACAAATGGTCTTACATGAGGATACCATTTCCTTTTAAAAAGAGTGTATATTATGAGATCTGTTTTCACTAAAATTCTGACATTAATACCTTGTTATGAAAATCAGATTATTCATACGATATTCAAAACAAATTTCCCCAGTGAAGTCTCAGTTCTTAAAGGAAATTGCCAAACTATTTTCTCTTGAATGGAAAACAGAATGTCAACTTAAGATGGGTATAGAATCTAGTCTGGAAGAAAATCAGAACATTTAGCTGTTAAAAATCATATAAATATAAATTTGGCATAATAGAAAGAGGAGTTTCAAGTAAGGGAGTCACTGAAGTGTAATGTCTGTTCAAAACGAAGGATATGAGCAATTACTGAAAAGCCCAACTTAGAAAGGTCAATTGAATCAATCTAAAAGAAAAATATTATCCCTGCAATCACTAAGCTCATACAAATACTTCATTTTATATCAAAGTTGTTTATTCATAAAAAATACTTGTCTTATATGGCAGTTTAACCAAGTTGCTTCTGTATTTGGAAGGCTATCCTCACCCAAATCCAACCAGCCCATGGAAGAAGGTCCTTTCCCCAAATGGGAGTTATATTGAACCTGGTTATTTTCACTAATGCAACACAGAAGATAGAGAAGCCCATATATTCAGAAGTTACAAATCCACCTTTGTGCCATTTCTCTTAACTTTGTAGTCTACCAGTCACCTTATTATATAAAGGAAATTACTGGGTGCATAAAAAGCCTTGTGGTGAAGTGCTCAGCCCAAGGACCTACATTACACTGGGGAACTCAGGAATTTTCTTCAGGAATCATTCCTCACCATTCTTACCAATCTCTATTTTGTCTTTTTTTTTTTTTAACTCTTGTTTTATTTCACGTTCTTTCATCTCTCTTTCCTGTGTTCTCACCACTGTAAACAGGAGGATCAGAAAGCCAGGGGATTCTGCACACATCCATTTCCCCCATTGTCCTACCTCTATTTATGGCCTGGCCTCGCTGCTTCACTGCTCCAAATCCCACAGAGCCTTTGACACAATCTTAGAGAGCTCTTGAGACTCATGTTGAGAAATGATTTAAAGAAAACACAATAACTTTTCAGGAATACTAGAATTCTCTGTGAGACACTTCAAACAGCTTTTCTTTTGTAGTACCCCTTGTTGGGCTGCCTCATACCTTCCAGCTGCATTGAAGCATTTCCATTTCCTACACAATATTATGATTGAAAAGCATTGATCACCTACTTCCAAAGGGCATGGCCTCTTAAAGAAAGCAGAATTATACAAAATCTAGGGATCCAGATTTTAGTGGATCCAGAGAAAAGTTAGCAGAAAGGCGATTAAGATAATACTGAGCAAATGGTAATAGAAATAAACTCCACAAAGTCCATGGTAGTTTATTATATTCTATTTGTTTATATTTATATTTTTTTTCCTCCATTCCAGTGTTACACCTCCTCCTCAGAGTTTTTCCTCTCTAATAGTTGAGATCAGCTCCTTGTCACTATGGAAGGAGTGTCTTTAGAAGAGAACTGTGGGCACAGACACAGTAGAGAAGACTCAGCTCTACTCAGCATCCCATTGCCACAACCAGACAAGCTGATGTCAGAAACAAGATACATCTGTTTAATGAAGTGTTAACCAACAGAACAATTAACAAATGGATCCAAAATCATCAGATTGCAAGACTAGGATACAATTTTCCAAATCCTATTTATCACAGGTCTTTAACAAGACAAAATGTTTTTCCTAGTTATAATCCAGTTCAAGCAGGAATTAGTTAAGATAAATTCTGTAATCTGCACTATGGAGGAGTTCAGACAGTGTGATCACATAAACCTCTTCCAGTTTTATGATCTATGACCTATAAAATGGAATCAGAGATGACCAAACACATTTAAAGTTCCACATCAACTCAAAAGTACTGCTTTGTTTTGTACATCCCCTCAGACTAATTCAAATCCCTAATTTATTCTAGTACCTCTCCTTGCCCTCCCAAACACATTTTGCTGCAGGATCAGGCACCTTGTCCGGAAAGCTGAATCAGAAATCACACTCCTGAGGGACAGATCATCTGCTGACCATTTCCAGTGACTCTAAGGGCACCCACACAAGTTCAAAGGATCCAGCCACCAGGCTGAACACCACTAGGTGTAACCAAAAATCATTATCCTAAATTAGAGTTTAGCCAAAATACTTGTTCAAACTTTCAGTATTTGAGAGTTCTTGGGCACTTGCATTTTTGCCTGCTCATAACACAACCCCTGATCTGCCATTTAGCTCAACAGCATTATCCTCTTAGGTATTTCACCAGAATTTTTGAGGCTAGTACAGCCCACTCATTTACCTTATTTTTTATAAAGCAAGAAATTAATCTTATTAATCTGATAAACTGTCTGATACACAAAAATAAATTCCATTTTTGTCCCCAGTCAGAGCAACTATTCCTAGTATACTCAAATATTTTTTCCCACTGATTATGCTTTATGGCTCTATTTCTTCTTTTTTTTTTTTTAATTTAGCATCTTGCACTCGTTCTGTAAGTGGGCTCTGATTTTACTCCCCTGTACGCTACCTCAGTGGTGTCAAACAAGTGAAAACTATTAAAAACAAAAAAGAAAATAATAAAAAGCCACTACTGGTGACAACAGGACCATACTTTACAGCATGCACATCCTTTAAGGACTTGGGAAAGGTGACACCTCAAACATCTCTAGGGATTAAGCCAGTGAGCCCTGCACGACCTGCACCCACTGCTCAGACCACAGAGTACTTGTCTGAAACCCAAACTAACTCAAGAGCACTGAAGATGGCCTGGGATTCCTCCAGGAGTTTATTTTGGGCTCAATTACAAGGTTCTTGCTCAGTCTGGAAAATAAACTCTACCAGGGTAGCTGTGGCAATAGTTGCCTACCTGGCAGGTGACAAGGTTACACTACACACCAGTTTACAAACCCAAATCATGCTGAAGTCTACTGTACTTAGATCAGTAGTTAAATGTCATCTGTTGTCTATTTACTTTCCTGCTCAACATCTAGAGCAAGCCTAAGAAAGCACAGGCACTGCCGAAGCACCACGTGCAGGGCCACCTTCTATGCACAGAACACACCCAACTTCAAAGGCCAACAAGAATAACCAACTTCTGAAAATCAAGTTTAAACTTAGAAACAAAAGCAGTTACTGCCCAAGTTTGGACTAATGCGCACACACAGAAAAAAAAATTACTTGTGATCAAAGGGAAAAAGAAAACTCCTGGAAGTTTTTCAAGTTCTGTCCTACATTTTGGTATGTAATTACATTAAAAGCTCACAATTCCCAGTTTTCCAATTTGCTTGCTAGCACACAGCAAGAGCAAGCCTGTGACATTCTACTCCTTGCAACTCTTTGGAGGAAAAACAGGTATATAACAGCAACAAATTTATTTCATACCAATCAATAGTCATTTAGTTGTAACACAGCTTAGAAGTCATTAATGTAAAGGGTTTTCATCTGTGGGCATGAGAAATAATTACTAATTTAGCAGTGGTATTTGAAAGGAACTGCAAAAGGGAACAGAGGAATCTAAAAATCTACATGGACAACACTCGATGCCTTTGCCATCCTGCTTACACCAATATCATCCTTTTCCCACGTTAAAATGCCCACCAGCACAGGAAACAGGTTCATGTCACTCACATTCAAATGATAAAGACACAGGGCTACAACACATGCTTGTGTCCTTTTAGCTTCTATTAAGTAACGTGATAAAAATAGAACAAGTCATTGCATGCTGCTGACAGTTTTGTAGATTTTTAAGTCTTTTGATTTCCTGCCTTTTCTTTATTCTGCTTTTATCCTCCTAAATACGATTCCCCCTAACTTGAAGAGTATTCTGCAGGCACTTGATGGAGGAAAATCAAAACTATTAAATGGTTCCCCAAACCCAAATAAATAAGTAAACAAACAGAATATTCATTGGGCTGGCTACCGTTTGATAGAAACACTTGCAGCTGAAAAACCAAGATTGCTGACCTCAATCACTCCGTTCTAATTAAAGAAAATGGGTTACAAAAGCAATTTTACCACAAACCAACTACTATCCTTGTGTTTTGAAGGACCTGTTCTGCTTATTCTACAATAAAAGGCATGTTTCTTGAGATGTTTACAGTCGCAATTCCAATCAAAATAAACACTTTAACTCATACTTGGGCAATGTTTTATTTACAAGCAATTGCCCTGTGTGGCATTTTAAAGGCTAAACCTGCAATATTAGTAGATTTTCAATATAGACAAAAAAAATAAAATTCATGTGAAAGCACAGACAAACCATCACAAACACATCCCTGCATAATTATAGAGGAATACAGGAACTCTGACTTGAAGCCTAGCAACAGTATCCAAGTATTAGTTAGTCTGCTAATCAACTACCAAAAACTCACACATCAGCTCAATGTGTTTCCTTCTAAAGCAAAAAGCAAACAAAAAAAAAATAAAATAAAAGAATCCTACTGCTTCTAGCCTCACAGCTGCTGAAGGACAAGAGGTACAATATAAAACAAACCTTGTTCACTTGAAGAAGAACAACCCATGTCATTTAATCCATCTGAAAATGCATCTCAGCACAAAGAACCAAGGCAAAAGAGAGATTTAAAAATAGGTTATCCAAGTCAAAGGATTATCAGCCTGCAACATATTTAATATCTGCATATCTGTACCTAATGAAAGCTTCCATATTCTCACAAAAATGATTGATTTTTGTACCTCCATCCTATAGAAGCCATAGTAAATTCTGTATAGCAAATGCTTCCCAGATCTGCCGTGCTCATTTACTCACAGACAGCTGCAGGCTGGATGAAAACAACCAGGGATTAACTTTTCTATTCATCACATCTTTTAATCCATTACTTTCTTGTAGTTTGCAACAAATAAATGCATAAAGTTGAATAAATTATAAATGTGCTATAGCTAGTTTAAGAAAAGAAAAGTTTAAAAAAGGACAGTATTGTTATTTTATTTTATTTTTTAGTGATGTGGAACTGCTATACTGGACATCAGGAGTATGTGTAATGTCTTCCTCAAAGCAGAAAAGAGCATGGAACAATAATTACTGAGCTGTGATATACTCCTGGGTTCCAAAGACTTTCAAAATAAGCAATTATTAAAATAAACTGCTTTGATGTTGTTATTATTCCTCAAAAAAAAAAAACTCATTGGGGGCATGATGAACTGAAATAATCTGAGGAGCTACACTAAGTATTTCATACTGCTTGCAAACAAGTTGCTAAGTACCTTGTGATAATAGGTTTTCTTGCTTTATAAAAAATATTATTTTAATTTGTTTCAAGCAGGATTACTTTTTAAATGATATGGCAATTTTCATTCACCTTTGCAACATCTGTCAAGAAAACAAAAGAGCTTCCCTCATGTTTAGAAACTCATAAAAGAAATAAATACAACGAAATTTGGATCTTGTTTTTAATCCTTTACCAATGTCCTTTTTTCCTCTCCTTTGAATCCTTTATCTTTTATGTTTGATCTGGCCTTACAAAACCATCTCTGTCTGAAATAAGACCCCTGTGAACTTTCTCTGTTAATGGTACCAAGGTGTCTGTTACAGGAATCGTTTGCAAGGCTTTTTTTTTGGCTTTTTGTGTCTGAAAATGGCAGCACCAAGTTAAAAATAAATAATAATAGTTATCTGTGCTAAATATTTTCATGCCACAGTTTCAACAAACTGGTCACCCAGACACCTAACGTCCTACCCAAGGTGCCAAAATCAATTGGCAATCGATGGTGGGAAAAGGAGCATGGTAACAAAGCAGAGAATTGCTGGGAGAAGAAGGGAGAGTATGTGTGAGAGAACCCACACACTTTTGAACTTTCAGGAAAAAAGGTCAAATTTTTTAATAGGATGGAAAAATTAGCAGATTTTATGCTGCTATCATGGCTAAGTGGAAGCAGGTTCTAAGAAACTCCACTTTGCTTGGAGACACAAGGGCTCACAGACAAAAAGGAACATAATTGCATGAGAACAGTCAGTGGGGTTGGATTCCAGGTTTCCCCTTTCCACGGATTGTCCCTCGTTTCATCACGAGCTTTCTCTGTGAAATTATCCAAGAGACAAAGAGCTGCAAGCATCCAGAAGAAGCCTGTGAGAAACATCAGGCTTTCTCCAGACTGCAGGAACAACGTGGAGGGAGGGAGGGAGGACCACCATGGTATGTGCTCTTCAACTAAAGACCACTGTGGTACAAGCTCTTCTGCTGCTCAGAGTCCATCTACCAGCTCTGACCCTCCCTAGTTTTTAAACCCTAAATGACCTGGCCTGTTTTAAAACACACATTTTAGCCAAGGGAGTGGCTGCTGTAGCACAATTTTACATCACTGAGAAATTTTACTGGTAAAAATCTTCTCTTTCTTTTTTCCAGATGACCAAGTAGGGACTCCTTGATCAGGTTGACAATGGCACCTACCTATCCTGTTTTGGATACACGCTTTAATCCATTCTGAATCTATAAAAGGGAAGCAGACAGACTTCATCTTTGACCAAATGTGTGCTCATATTGGCCCTAAGTAGATGCTTTTTAGTTGGCAAGATCTGAGGGAGATAATCAGACACCACACACCTTGGCATAACATCCCTCTCCTCCAGACAGATGTCACATATGTCATTGCTTTTGCCTTTTTTGGCTCTAAAATAGATATTTTTATGTTTTTCTTCTTTTTACACAAGTGTGAAGTCGTACGATTATTACAAAGAAGCTTAATTTATATATGCCTAGTTTTTCAGCATTTCAACACATTTGTCTAATATAAGTGCTTTATAATTATTTTTTTAAATAAAAGGAGGAATAAGCTCTGTGGGATTTGATTTGTAGAAGAAAGATTTATTAACATTTATTTATTTATTATTGAAATTATTAAAATATTCTACTTTTAGAGGACACCCTGGTCATTTTTGCACCTAAGCTGCTTCTCCATCAGCTTCAACAACAAGGGATTGACCCAGCACTACAGACTGGCAGAGAGCCAGGCCATGAGAAAGAGAGAAGAAAAAACCCACATCTTCCTTTAAGACAGGTAATTCCTCTCCTACACTGAACAACCCCAGACTTTGCATATGGATTAAAACAGTATAAATGCCAATGAAATATAACTGGCAGGCAAAGGTGGAATAGATAATAAGTGATATACCCAGCTCTTAAGCATATATATTTATTCACATGGAGCTCTTGTGGAGCAGGGCATTGCAGCACAGTGTTCCTGTTGTCCCCACGTTGCAGACAACCCTTTACTCCACAGGCAGTGATATCCTCCTCCTGCAGAATGGTCCAGCTATGGTCTCTACTCCTGAACAAAGCAGCTCATTCACCACAGCTCGTGGCACAGGACCATGAATCACAAGCTGTACGCTGCCGCTGTGAGAGCCTTATAATTGCAGTTTTGGCAAGGCTCCCTGAAACAGCTTTGTGACTCCTGACAAACTGGAAGACACCCACATAGTATCTTCTGCATTCAAAGTACAAGTGACTTCCTACTGCAATAGTCCAGGGCAACAAAATTATCTAAGAATAATGTTAATTAGCACATGTCAAAGCAGATGGACACGGATGGCCTAGTCCCTCTAAGATTACAGAATTCAAACAAATATTAGTTTTCATATTTCTGATACTTCAGTTTGAGCTTGTTTCTGTCCCCAGACAAAACCTGCTCTTGAAACTACTAAGTCCAGCCTCCAATCTCTACCCTCAGTTAAAGTTTTCCCATCCTCAAGATGATGTACCCTGGGAAGCAGGTGGATTCTTTTTGGAAAAAAATATTATTGCATTTTATATTAGTAAGCTGTATATTAGGCCTGAATTTTAAAAGTATGTATAGCTAAAGAAACTGTGGTATGAGGGCTACTAAAAGTTAAAGGATTAGGCCAGAAATCTTCCAAGAGTAATATGGAGTTTTCCCCAATGCATCACCAACCCCTCTTTCCCATAAAAGGTATCACAAATAATCACTAATATCACTGACAAACTCACTGTTAAATGACTGAACCATCACCTACCAGCTTAAACCTTCACAGAAAAGAGACCCACTGAAGATGCACATATTCCAAAGAATTTCCCACAATTGTAAATTACTAATTATTAAATGAATCCAAAATATTTACAAAATATAAATTTATTACAATTATTACACGAGTCTAAAATAATAACAACAACATTTAATGAACTGGTTCAATATCAAAATTCAGTATTTAACCAAAAAGAAATTTCTGAGAGATGAAAGATGAAACGTTTCTCAAGAGCCTTCACAGTATGAGCTGTGCTCCTCATTTCTGTGAGGATACTCCTCAAGCTCTTTGCTATTCCTTCCCACTCTGTTGCCTCCAGGCTCTAAGAAGGTACATTACTCAAATGATATATGTTGGAATACATCCAAAACTACATGAATATAGCAGATAACCAGACAAGTAAGATAAAAAGGCAACTTGTTGAACCTTAAATGCTGACATTATTCTGCACATTCATCATCATACTACCAGTCAGGTTTTCTGCTCAGGATAATAGTTCTTTGATTTATTTTCTTTAAACTGGGAGACATTCCAGAAACAGACACTTCAATGACTTTTTGTTGTTTTTTTTTTTCTTTTTAAGTAATAAATCTTAAGGGACAAATGTCCAGCTAAATTAAATTAGCTAAGAGGAAACAACATAACTGTAATGCTTATACTTTAAGACAAATCTACTGATTTAAATTTATGCACAATCCACCATCTTGCAAAAATTGCTGCTTGGTCATGGAAGCACCAATATTTCTATTTTTCAGCAGAAATGTGAAAGCATCAGGAAAATTTGGAGAATCTTCACACAGAAGATCTTTTTTAAGCATTTTTCTAGAAGTTTTTACAGTCAGCACTAGTAAGTTCTGCCTAAAGCCCCAGCCATGTGGATATCACTTGTTTACTGGACTGAGTCTCACCCATCTACTTCAGAACTCCATTCCAGTTTCTCCTGCACATTGACATACCTTGGCACCTGCACTGCTCCAGGGAAGGGGAAAGTTGTGCAGAACTGGGCAGTCCACAAAACGATGACATTTACAAAAATGTGGTTTACTGCAAACCAGTTTGGAGGCTACTGTTTGTGAGTCTACTGTGTTACTTGTACTTTGCAGTTACTCATAGTGTAAGTGTACTCATAACTAACACCAGCAAGTCATTCCTTTATTTTTTCTTTTATTGCACACAACTATTTTTAAAAGAACCTTATGTACTTAGAGAAAAATAAAACATAATCCTGTGTATTGTCCTGTCCTTGTTCCACACTGACTATACACAAACCTACATATCAAGAGCTAACATGTCAGAAATAAAGGGACCATTTGAATCTGAGCATTCCCTTCCACTTCAACATCTTCATGAAGTTATAAAATCATTAGTCATATGTAGTTAATATAGACTCATAGAATCATTTCATTTGGGAAAGACCTTTAAGATCAAGTCCAACCATTAATCTAACTCTACCAAGTCTGCTGCTAAGTCATAAACAAGAATCAAATGTTCACCCTATTAGGAATAACTTGCTCATTTTTAGTTAATATTTACACCAGATTGTTTATAAACACAGAAGGGTGCAGCTGTCTTACACGGAGAGGAACTATCCCACTATCTCAGGCAAAAATCTTCCAAACTCACTGCAAACTTTTATGTGGAAGCTACTACTTTGATGCAAAACTTTTATGCAATGTGGCCTCAGTTTTCTCATTGCATACTGCAAAGAACTGAAAGTACCACCATGCTACAAGAGTTCACATTACTGTGCAGAATTTTTAACTATATCCCTGCAGATCATATGCAACTTGTAAGGGCAATGGAAAGGTGGCCTTAAACCAGAGCAATTCTTCCTCAGTCCTAAGGTTCATGTGAACTGGTCTAGTTTCCCACAAAAATTAAATACTATCTAATCACCAGAGAGTTAAATCAGTGCAGACTACTATACAGATCCTCCTGCTTCCAAAGGAATGCCTTTTTCCATTCAACTTTAGGATGTGTCTGTGGAACTTTAATTAACTTAGATTAAAGCATTTTAATTAAACTGTATTAGAAATCACTTTTATCAAACTGGGTTTTATTTTACTGGTACAACTTCCTATAGAGAAACATCTTTAAAAAGCCTTAAGGTTTTTTTTCAAAGGCCCCTAACTGTCACTGGCCCTCATCCATTGCCACACACCAAACTTGGTGAAAGGAAATGGTTTTATGGACAATTTCTGCCATATATTAAACTTCAGTGAAGCATCTTTCTTTATCTTCTTCTTCTAACCAATTATTCCTATTCAAGAGCTGCTTTAGGTTGATGCCAAGAAAACCTGAAAGAGCCAGTTTGGCTCTTCCAGGTATGTGGGTGTGTATTTAATCTGTTACAAACTGTCTGATTTATAGATTTACTTATACTTATGTATATACTTACACTCTTTTGCATTACTTATCAGATTTTCAGAAAACATTTCAGCTTTTCCCCATATTCATTTTTTCCTAGAAAAGTTACTTTGAAAGTCTCCCTGAAAAGATAACTGTCACCAGCCCTGTAGTCATATCTCACATAGAAGCAGATGTAACATCTTAGCAAAATCATGGTTTAAACATAGATAACTTATTTTCAGTGTCTGTCAATATTTTGCTTACCAATATCAGCTTCCCTGTGATTCTTGATATATTCAGCAAGCTCAAAATTTCCCGCTATTATAGCCACCTAAAAGACGGTAAAATAGTTATAATTAATATATTGTCTCACTTATTAAGTAAGAAAACATGCATGATACATTACTGACAATCATATAAATATGTTTTCATTTCACAAAGCAGTGTGGCTGTTTGTTATTTCTGTTTTTGCAGCTACCACATGCAACACATCTCTGAGACAACGCTGAGAAGTGAGATCTCAATCTATTTGTCGGCAGCACTGCCAGTCCCCCAGTTCCCCATTTCCTAAGAACACTGTGATCGTGGATGTCTCAAGAGCCTGCTAGAAGAGCTGCAGCTTTTCATGTTGTGGCAGTCAAAGCCAGCAGTGAACATTAAACACACCACCCCCAAAAGCCCTGGGAGCTATATGGATGTGTGGAGAATGCTGCTGGAACAGGCTTGGAGAGACAAAGTGAAAATGTTATTTCATTTTAATTGCTCCTGCCCTGCTACTTACCTGAACAATGAAAACAGGAGCTGCAAAGCAAAGCATGTTGGATAACCAGGGAAGTACCAAGACCTAAAAGTATTCAGTATTCAGCTACCAAAAAGACACCAAAAAAAGTCTTAAAAAGAGAAACTGGTAAAGTTTATCATAGGTATAGAATTTAAAGTGTTTTAATAAATATAATTCTAAAATAATATTTTTTTTTCTCCCCATTTATTTCCTGGTTGTCAGACACAGATGTGTAACTATCTATTCCAAATTCTCATCTAAATACACACAAAAAAGGAAACACCTCCCCTGGATACGAGGAAAGTGATTTGGTTATTCCATTGCTGCATCCTGTTTTTTTAGTTCTTCCCTATTTTTACTCTGAATACTGAGTAACTGTCTTTTCTGGCTCCAGTTTGCAGCTTTGCATTATAACAGGTAGTGCCCTAATGGCACTGTGGCTTTCCTGGTGTAGAGAAAAGGGATAAGCTGGGCTCACCTTTCTCATAGAAGACTCTGCATATACAGAGTGCAGGCTTACAATAATTAAAATAATGCTAAAATCTTAAGGACTCCCCTGGGTATAGGGCTACTGTTAGTCATGAGAAACAATTGAAAACTCAGGGGAATTTCTGTGCTGATGACAAAAAAAAATTATCTACTGGTTTGTATCACTACACAAGCCCCATGGGCAAAAAAAAAAAAAAACACAAAGGAAGCCTAAAATACTGAAATGGTCTCAGGATGTGTATGAAGAAGAGTTAATATGAGTAATATCTTTTAATGTAACAAGCACAAGACCTTATTTCTGCACTTACCACTGAAAAAATTGAAAGGACAATATTATTTACTATTAACCAAAATCAACTCTACACACAAGCAACAAGCTACAGACAAAAAATCTTGACTATTATGCATTTAAGAGTTTCCAAATCTGCTTTAAATGGTAGACTCAGAGCAGGCTCCAATCACAAGTCATGACCATGAAGAAATAAAATAATCACACGTATTTTCTGCTCTATTCATTCAGAATGGATTATTTACTCTGTGCCTCCTCCTGCCATTAGCACATCTTAGGTAGGGCTTGGAGTGGACTTATCCTACCACTGTCTTAGGAAAAAGAACTCTCTGCAACACTCCTAAATTGTTTAAATTCAGAAGATCTCACACTTTTCTCCCTTGTACAGTCCTGGTGACTTCACTTAAAGCCTTTGTTTAGACCCAAGATTCCCATCGTATCTTTCTGCATACAGCCCTGGAAATGCTTGTGGAAGGACCAAGATTTAAACAAAAGGTCTCAAACACAGTGAAGTTATCTCTGATTGATCTTTAAGTCCTAGGCAAGCAAGAGCTGGTCTAAAGAGAGAAAGACTGGATCAGTGTAGGTTGTAAAGTCTACTGGTTAGTACAGTACATGCAAGACTTTAAAGAAATTACTATATTTTGAGTACAGTATCAGAATAACTTTTTCAGATTACCAAGCAAAGTATAAAACAAACAACTGAGCATAGCAGTTACCATGTTCATTCCCTAAATCCAGATTTTCCCTAATTTTTTTCTTTTTCTACTGCTTTTCAGATTCCATCTTGTTCTTGGAAAATTGCTCGTTTCATTAAAAATTTCTACCCAATCTGAAGGCTAAAGACAGTAATTATATTTTATTTCCATTTCAGGTGTCTCTATTTCATGGTAGAAATTCTGTTCCACATTTTATAACACCTAGCAGTGATATTCAATATGTGTACACTTGGGTTTTAAAATAAACCTCAGTAGGCAGCCATCAGCATGACATGGGCAGTATGATCACTTTTTCCTTTCAATAATTAACCCACACATAATATCACTCTACTTGCTAGTGAAAATCATGTAATTATTTTCTCATTACAATATTACCAGTAAGAAAAACCTTTGCTTTGGTCACTTCTCAGTTGAGTTATGTGAAATGTTGATGGGTTCTTGGGAGCAAAATAAATCACTATGAAGCAATAACAGTGGTTCAGCTAAATCCCACTTCTGATTTTATATTAAAAAATAAAGAGTATTTCTTCTCAGACACATCATGAGATTTCTACATGCCACAGTATCTGCAAAGATCAGGGAGGTCAGAGACAGAGGTAGATTGGTGCACAGCCACCTCTCCACCAAGAGGCAATTCTCCATTGGAAGATTGCTACTTGAACCACCAGTAAGACAACCTTTATTCCAGGAACTACTCCAGAAAGAAACTGCTTCTCAGCATGGAAAACAGATCAACATCTGGCCCCCAGTCTCCTCTGTGCAGCCTCTAAGGTGTAACTCATGATCCTCCCTCTACAACTTCACGTTCTTCAGCCTGTCTTGGTTCAAGCTCATAAAAGCCACATTTGTGTGTAGATCAGGGATTTCCCCTACATTATAAGCCAGCAATAGTATCTCTTTTCAGCGTCACCTCTAATTGGCATGTAAAATTCAAACAGAATTCACCAGTGACAGGCAGTTTGTTAGATAGCAGCCATGTTACTCAAAGCAAAGAATTCTGGATACAGTAGATTTTAAAACTCAAGTATAAACACATTTTCTTACTTGAATACAGATATTCCCAAATAGCTAAGAGACACCTTGACAGAGAATTGTCCCTGTATTTGATTCTGAACCCAGCACCAGATTCAGTAAGCTCTAGGTACCAATTCTCTTGATTCCATTTACTTCTATTTGCTAAAAAAAGTATTTCAAATTCTAGCAGAAAAAAAAAAAAATGAAGGAAAAATATGTTAAGGTCTAAAGAAAGCAAGAAAAAGTTAGAAAGTACAAATATTTCTTGGCATAACATCACTGTACTCCACTTGAATTTGATGGGCAAAGAGTGTGGGAGAAAGTGAAGTCAGAGGAAAACTGGAAAGATGCAAAATTATACTCATTCAATTTTTACAGTTGGAAACTACAAAGCACAGCAACCACAGCCTCTGTTCCATCAAAATGTGTCTTGAACCAAATTTATAGAGTGTTCAAATAAAATGACGTGTGAATTCCACAGGACAAGCAAATGGTCTTCACAGGATCCAGGGCCTGAACAAAATTAAGCTGGTGTAAAGTCTCCCATCAATTAAGATGTAAACTAAATCAGAAGTTAACTGAGGTTCTATATTTACACTAAATTTCTTTATACTTTATGAAAATAAAAATACTAATCTAGTATCTTCACAGAAAATACTCAAGTTTGATTCTTTATATGCTTCATAATTTACATGGTTTTAAATAGTCATATTTTGCTTTTCAGAATATTCTGTAGTCAAGTCCTAGATTTCTAACTGAGAGGTTATGGGAGGAAAGAAGTTTTCCTTTTTTGTTTTTTTTTTTGTGATCACAAGACATCTCTTCTTGGTAGTGAAAAATGAGCACAGCCAGCAAAACTACAATGGAACTTGTTTTAATCCAGAGCCAGGAGGAACTGGATTCCAGTCATCAAAATGTATCACATGTGTTTACAGGCATGAAATATGACCATGAAAGGCTGGAGGTAGCTCTTTACAGACTCTGTTATGCTGAAGCTTCAAAAATCGCAGCTTTTTAAAAAGTGCATATACAGCAGTTTTACCATAATTCAGGTGCTGTCATTCCTGCAGCAAATGTCCTTCCTTTCCTTTCACCATTTTTTCCACAGACAGTACACTTACTTTACACCAGAAATCTGCATGTCTTTAGTCATATTATTACATAAACCAGATAAAAACCTATTTATGCATCTTAAAAAAAAAAATTCACTCATCTACAATTCCCATTAAAAAATGCAAATTTTTTGCCCTCTTTTTAAAGGGCATGTCTACTTTTCCTTAGCTCCAGAATCAGAAAGACTGCACCTGGGGTGTCACAGCATGGTGACAACCCAAGCCTGGATAAAAAGCATCACTGAAGTTCAAGTACAGTGCTTCCAGACCCAGCCCAGGCTCTTTAGCTTCTGCACTGACATTTGGTTGGATCTCTGCCACATATTCCACTTTACGACACAGAACAGAAATTCTCTTGCAATTTTCAGAAATTCTCTTGCAGTTTTTTTCTTAATCATCATTAGAGGCAATTTTATATGAATTATAGTAACCATTTCTCAGCTCCCTCCCCTTCAAGTTTAACTGAGCCCACTAAGGGTGTTGACACAGGCACCTAATTTTCAAATTACATTTGATAACACACAGAACTGGCCTGAATGCTTAAAACAGGGAAGGGAGCAGGAAGCAAAGCTAAGCAGGAAGACATCTCTTAGTAGGAGGTAACTCATGCAAAATAAAAGAAGGTAGCCCGGTGATATCACCTCCTATTTCCATGACACTCCATCTTCATCATGTCATTGTAACAAGAAGTTAACGGAGTTGTTGAAACAGGTCACAGCTGAGACACACTCAAAGGGCTGTGAACACCAAGCCATGGGGTTAAGCACTCCTGGGGCAAGGAGACAAGAGCTGGTTGTCACTACCTGGGTACACAAGGCAGAGTGTGACCAGAATCTGTGTTTATACAGAGAGCTGCTCTGTCGTGGTACCCATCATCTCTCCCTTGCTGTCTCACAGAGAGTTGTTCCTTTCAAATGATGCAACTGGTTCCAGTGCCTTACCATTTGCCATGCCAAGCAGTGCCAGCTGCTCTGCCACCAGTTTAGTGAAGAAGGGAAGGATTTTAATTGACACTTGGCTAGTTGCTATGGATGGTAACCAAGTGACAGCTCGGTGAAGTAGAAACCTGAATGAATGAAGTAGCTGTGACGAAGAGACTGGGTGGGGGGAGCAGGCAGGAGATGTTGGCACCCCATGAGTGCTAGTCCAGCAAGGAATGAAGCCCTCAGAACCGGTGAGGTATCTTTAGAAGGGTATTTCTTCTCCTGGCACAGAATTTATTCTTATCTTTCTGGTTTTCTGATATTTACAGTCAGAAATGTTCCCTCTGGATCCAGGCCGTGTTGAAGTTGGCTTTCAGTAGTCAATTCAGAAATTCAACATTTGATGCATCCGGTTAGTTCTGCTTTCCTCAATCTTGTTCCCCAAAGAAATTGAATTTAAATAATAGCAAATAAGAGTGCTTTGTGTAAACAGCCAAACCTGACAGATGTCCAGTTACAGGTTTCATTCTGACAGATTTTCATGATGTTTTCAGACTCTGGACCAGATATAAGCAGCAGCACTGACTCACCAATACCTCTCTGTTCAGGCTCATAAATGCAGTTCTCAGTAGATCAATTACTTGCACTCAAGTATTTAGATTTTTTTGATTGTGATTAATGCAGTGTTTTGTTCCTTTCGGGAAATTGGAAATTGTGCATACACTTCACCTGTCACTAACCTTTCACAATTGATTTTTTCTGCTCTTGAAGTGTTTCACAGGTAGAGGTTATATTAAATTAGAGCAAGATCTTTGTAGCCTGTTCACAAATACAATTTTAGAGCTTTATAGGTTAGTCCCTGAAAGGCAAGCCACAAAACTAAATCACATTATCACTCCTTGGAACAAACTGCCCCACGCAATTAGAAACAACACAAAAAAGGACAGATATTGAAGTTGTCCCCTCTTAAATCCAGCCAATGAACTTTGACAAACTTTCTACATGGGAGTGAGGAGAGCATCTCTCAGTTCATTTATGCTGAACTCTCAATCAAGGCTGCTGCACTTCCTTCTGCACCTGCTGAAGTTTTAGACCAGGCAAGATATAAAGCTCTAAAACACTCTGTCTAAAAGAAGAGCAGAGAAAGATGTTTGGGCTGCACAGTTGCAGCTACAATTCACTATAAGCAGCTCATGATAAAACAGTCACCGCTCCCCACCTGCTTTTTCTCCCCCTTTTCTTCTCTTCCAGACAACTTCACTTTCCTGATGGAAGCACATTTCATTATTCTTGCCTTCAGGGCTGATGTTCCACCCTTCCATCGTCTCTGCTACCCAGAACTGCTCACTAAATGGTGGTGTTTTAAGGAAGCTGGATAATGTAAAGAGTTCAGGCATGGCACTATGCATCCAAGAGAGCTCTAGCCCAGGACAAAATGCAGCTTCAGTCTTGGTTTTGCTCAGTCTCAGCCAAGCAGATGGACACACAGGTTATTCTGAGGTACATCTACCCTATGCATCCCCATCTCCACACAGAACTGGAAAGCAGAGGAGATACAACCCTGCAGATGAGACTTAACCACAAGACTTTCAGCAATTGCCTTCCACTTAAATCACAGACTTTTAAAATTATAAAATAATATAGTCCTCGGTGCAAAATATTTAACAGTGAAGAAACCCCACAGCTGTTACACAAGAGGATTCACAACTAGCAAAGGCTCGTGAAAAACTAACACAATCAGATTTAGAAGGAATAGTTGGGATCAATTCATTAATTTAAAGTCTGTTGGAAAAGCTCTTCCATGTGTCATAATTAGGATATATTTTCTTGATATTAAAATATATGAAATGCTATCATATTTAATAAATGTTTCCAGACAAAAATCATATCAACAATTCATCCAACAGCTGCAGTAGCAAGAAGTGATAATCCAACAGCAAGGCAATCTCCAAACCATTCCATTACAATCACAACTTTTGGAGACTGGCACCTCTTCAACTGGATATGAAAATCTAACGGTGCTTACTGAGGGGCAATGAAAAGGCAACATAGTTCAACATATTTTTGCTGTGTCCTCTCAAAAGAGAAGCTCTCCCTAACAAAACAAAGAGGTAAAGGCTTTTTGGAGTCTAAAGCCACTTTGAAGTTGGTCACAGTTCACCATCAATATGCAGTAGGCACCCACAAGGACATTGGAAAGTTAAATTGAGGTTGTTAAGTGCAAAGACCGTGCTCTCCCGTGCACCATGAGGTTCCACGCCTGCTAAATAGCGACACAAAAAATCACATAGCACGTTCTGCAGACTCTTAAAAAACATTCTTAAATTGCTGTGCATTAGTGGCTCTCCTATATAAGCAGCATGTAGATTTTGAGACTCTTTTCAGTGGTACAGATGGAGTTTGGATTGGAAGAGCGAGAAGCAATCTGCGTCCCGAATTTCTTTTTGATAGGTGTGGGAGAAAAATGTACTGATCAAACACAACCAGTTTCTTAGGCAATTTAGGAAACCTTGTACATGAAGGTATGTTTATTTATTCAATAAATGCAAGAACATATCTAGAACTCAGTTCCCTGTGGAAATCAATTATTTTGCAATACCTTAGCAAAATGGGACGATTTGGCTATATAAACTAAAAGAGAAATGCTGAATAACCATAAATTCTGTGTTTTACTTTTGCCAAAGGCAAAATATCATCCCACATTTTGTAGTTGTGCTGATTTGGCTTTCAACTTTGAGGCTACACTACGATAAAATAAATCTAGAGGATGCTTCTTAGTTTATCTCATTATAAAATAAAGCCAAACGTTTGATTAATATATCCATAATTCCATATCAATATATAGAAATATGTTAAATAATAATTTATTAATATAAAATTATAAAAATAATTTTCTTTATTATAGAATTTCTATAGATTTCATATATTGATATATAACTATATTAATAATATTCATTAATATCACTAATTCACTCTCATTTTCTAACAGCGCTGCTGAATACATATAAAATGGATGACATGAAACACGACCTCAGAAGATACATATGTTTGCTTTATGGAGAGACATATTTACACTCACACTCTAAAACTTTCTTAAAATGTAATCAGTTTTGAACCTCAGATGTAATATATCTAATTGCCAATATGTCAGAAGCAAATCTCTATTTTGAGAAGTTTATCGACGTTTAATATTTGGTAATATAATAGGCTAATAATGCTTTTGTTGAAATTATAGCAGAACTGAAAGGTTTTATTTGACAAAACTGATAAAATTAATTTTATCATTAATTTTATCAATTTGAAGATTCATTTCAGGCATAAGGTTTTTAAGTTTCAGGAAAACTCACTGAAATAAGATCAATAAGATATACATAGAATAAAGAAATGCAGCAAAAAATTAGCTTCTTTTCTTTAAATACTGATCAGTAAAGATTTATATTAAGTGCAGAAATAATCCACATTCTCTACCAGGACAATAAAATACTGGTAATTTTCCTAAATTACTTCAGAATAATGTTATGGAAGAACATAAGTAAAAAGTCATACTCAGCATTTTCATACACGCTTCTTTCCTGGTCAGAAAATAATTCTTAAGAATTTTCATTCTATCATGGAATACAAGCTTAATATTATGCATTTTGAAAGGAAACTGCTTTGTATATCACTATCTGATGTCCAGTAGATGGCAAAATATCAGCAGCCATCACCTTTAATCTTCTTGAAATTGCTTAATTTAAATACCAAAGTATTTTTTTTCTTTTCCTTCCTAGTCTTCACTTTCTATTTCATTTGATAGCAGGCTTAGCTTTACCTTTTGGATGTTTTCTTTATGTTATCTGCTTGAAAGACAATTTCATCTTCATCAGTTCTTGATACAACAAAGCACAATAATGTTACTATCCTTTAAATAGTCCTTCAAAGACAGTTTCTTCACCACTGAAATTTTTTTCTCCACAAGCATGCTGCTGCTACTGTTCCCAAATTTGCCAGCACATGTTAGCATACTGTGTACAAAAATCTCTTAGCAACAATATCTTAGTGTCTAACATTTCCCTTCTTCCAACTATGATTCATGGAGCCATCTGTAGTCAGATATTGACATGCAGTATCTTAAAATAGACACCTTACATTTGCTCAACAACTAGTTTTAGCATCTGAAAATATAAATTATGGGAAAGGGCCAATATTTCTTTGAGGCTCTTCAGCATTCCCTTGATCATTTTAGCACTGTTTAAGCAATGCCTTGCCACCACCACTTCACCTTAGTGTTAAGGTCACAGCACTGATGCTTTCCAGAGCACAGCAGGAGGCAGCTTCACCGTGCTGGGTCAGTCCCTTATGTAAGCCCTGCAAGCAATCTCGGTGGCTTTCCTGGTGAGGACCACCTCCTGCTGGTACCCAGGCTCTTTTTAAATAGTAATCAAAGATTAGATTTTTACACTTCAAGTTCAGCTACATGTAGCACTAAGATCTAAGCATTTCTCACACCCCTGGAGCCTAAGCCTCATGGAAAGTACCCTACAACGGGCAGGACAAAGTCAACACTTCATCTGGGCAATGATTAAAAGACTTCTTCAACAGCAGCTGCTGTAGGGAATGCAACAAGGCCCCATACTCTGGGGTAATGAAAAAAAAAAAATGACAACTGTAGCCTCCCAAGCACTGTTTTTGCCTCTCCTAACTCTTAAGAAGTCTTCATCCAGAGGAGAAAGCACCTCGTTTTCAGCTACAGTAAATTATCTATTAGCAGTTATACGTTTTGCATAAGGCAAGTTGTTTGTTGCAATGCAGTGTGTAATTTGGTACAACTTAAAAGAATAGCACAGTTCTAAAATCAGGAAGTGTTCATTAAAAACAATCATGGTCAGTAGAGTACATTATATAGAAAGATTCAGCAGCATGGCTTTGAAACAGTCTTAAGCACGAGGAACACACTTCCACCCCAGTGAAATCAAACCCAATTTTGCCAACAGGATTTTACCCTAAATATTGTTTAGCAATTAATATTTAAAAAATAAACAAACACACAACAATGTGCATCCAAATGCACAATATGTGTTTAGCTGAGTATTATTAAAAAAATAGCCTGGAAGTATAACAGTGCTGGCACATTTTCATCACTAAAATGCTGGTTTTGCTTGCAAGAGATTTTACAGCCCCTATGGGTCTCCTGAAATACACTCAGTAGCCATGAAACAGTGCCAGAGCTGACTAGCTTGGTGAATTCAAGTCAAAAGGAAGAGAAGGCTGTCACACTGCATGACCTCCTTTTAGTCTCTATGTCCTGCAGTGCAGTCTTAGCAGGACTCTAGACTGGACCGACACTCAAAATGCCTATAGGCAACCTCGTTCCTTTTCCAGTAACCTTATTATGATTTAAAAAGTAGAACCTGTATTTTATTTTATACATTTGATGCACACAGACAACCCTGTTCTTAAAACTTAACTCCTCTTATTCATGAATAAGCCATGACTGAATACCTCCAGATTAACCTCAGTCTGCATGGACACTGAGATAAAAGGTCTAAGCCCTTTCCTCACAACATGTGAGCAAATCACTTCTAAGTCATCTCACTCTCTTGGCTTTGAAATGCAAACTTAACTCCTGTGACAAAAGGATATGTTGTTATGCAAGAACCAGCTGGCCAGAAGGTGTTGAGCTGAATACTCCGGCAAGTTGATTAAAGTTGCCACGGAACATGTCAGAAAGCAGAAAAGGACCAAGCTGGCAAACTCATCCCAGGCACAACCTCACTGCTCCACAGCATTCTTTTATTTCCTTTTGCCTCTTTAGATGAGAAATAACTAAGATTTTTAGGTTACCCTACTTTGTACAGATTGTATTAAGCCTTCTCTGTTGACACTGCATGTATTTGGAAATTTGACGTTTATTATTTATTTTTAAAGTAGAGAAAAAAAAAAACATATCTTCTTCCTGCTTCCCTGCTAAAATGCCACCTAGCAAATCATTCTCAATTAAGATGCATTTTTCTACACTTGCATTTTAATAATTAATATGGAAAAGAAAAAGCTAACAGTGTGATACACACATTTACAATTACAGACTCATTCCACGGGAAAATTGAGTTCAAGCTGGAAAGAGCCATCAAAAGCCAGTTATTACATAATCCCTATTACTGCCACATGGGTGAGCAGCAATTTCAAAGGAGTATTTACTAAAAGCAGATAAAGCCAGGTTGCAGCATCAGATGAATCAGATAAGACACAGTCAGTAATAAAATTGACTTAATTTTCTTCCTCCCTCCCAATAATATGCTAAATCAAAAAGCCATGAAATGCAATCTTCTTCAGCTCAACTTTTTTAGAACAACACTGACAAAGTGTCCTAGTTGCTAGACTCTGCTTTCTTTGAAATTACAGTAAATGTCTAGTTATAGAGAAAATCCAGCTCAAGTGTGCACAAGTCTGTGGTCCTCTAGGGTAGAAACTTTCACCTCTGAGGGCAGTCCTACCTTGTGGAAAAGCCAAACTCTGTTACATTGGCAGCTTCTTCCCCAAACACTTTCAGTAAAATGTCTTCCTACTCACTGCAGGCAGTAGATGCTGCCCACTGTTTCACAGGCAAAACTGTTTGTGGTGTTCAGTTCTGCAGACACTTAATACGGTGTCGCTTAAACTGCTGACTTGAGTGGCTGAGAAAGCTTTGTGAAAGCCCTTAGGATAAAATAATAAAATAAATTACCATGATTATTTTATCTGCTAGATGTAGTGGATTCATTCCAAACACTGTGGGTTAACTAGAACAAAACCTTTGGAAACAGGAGTCTAGAGAAAGTCAATGCCAACAACACACTCTAATGAAGAGGGACATGGGATGGCAGCATATGCCAACCTTTTGTCACGAAAGCTTTCTCCAAATGGCAACTCAAGAAGATGCTAAGTTTGTCCTGCAGGCATAGATCCTCCAGTTTTATAAGTAATAAGAACTCACTCTAGCTATTGCCAGAAAATTAACACTGAATAGCCTGTGTGGTCATGCAAAAGCAAGAGGTGATGCCACCACGTCACCCGACCATCGTAACTATGATCATTACTCCACACTTGGTGGCCTGAAGTGCCCACGAGTCACATTCACAGGTTGTTCTCAGCACTGTGTGGACACAAGGTAAAAATTCCCTGGTTGCCCAGAAATGCAAGTGTAAGTTCATAAAATGCTTTGGCTTGGGATAGACCTTTCAAGGTCATCCTGTCCAACCCCCCTGCAGGGGGCAGGGACATCCCCAGCTAGAGCAGGGTGCTCAGAGCCCCATCCACCCAACCTCCCCTGGAATAGTGCCAGGGATGGGGCAGCGACCACCTCTCTGGGCAACCTGGGCCAGTGTTCAGCCATCCCCAGAAAAAAATAAATGTCTTCCTTACATCTAATCTGAAGTTGGGACAATCCTTTTGGATACAAGCAGACAGAGGAATACTGGGACCAGCAGGACACTGTTGGGCATTCTGGTCATCATGGCAGAAGCAGCCTCGGCACAAAAGGTGGATTTCAGTTTCTGCAGTATTTCTGATTCATTAATCCTGAGTAATTCAACCAGTGCCACTAAAGCTATTATATACACAGGAGTGTACAAAATGTAATAGGGTATTACATGCATTTTATAGAGAAGCTGAATAGTCTTGATATCTCAAAATAATGTGGTGTAACAGTAAGAAAAAATTAAATGGAGCAGATTACTGCAAGCATGCTTATCTATGGTTTGTGAAGCAAATTCCCCATAAGGTTTAACCTTCTTATACACCCATACAGGTACAGGAAACAAGAATTCATAAAAGAATAACATCTCTCAGCTCTCCCGCAGTTAAATCTGGAGCAGAGACTGATATAATAAACTTCTCTGCAAGAACACTTGCAGAAAATAAATACAGGGTATCTATCACTTTCTGGATGTTTATCTGACACCTATCATTTCCATTTCAATACCTGCAAAACCCTGGGAACAATGCAATACAAATCAACAGACATTTTATACTAATCTTGTTCATACACCTCCCATCTTAGGACTAATGACTTTCTTTGACGTCTTAGACACAACACTTACCCATCGCAAATTTGCTCTAAACCAATAAAAACACATTTCTTCTGACAAACACAATGAAGTATTTCTCATTACAAGATTTACTGTGCTGTTGATGGTTGCAGAAAAAACCACACACAGTTGTCAGAGCTGACCTTTTTGCAAGGCTAAGACATGCTACGTATGACTGCTCAGCTATGATCAGGCTATTTGAGAACTTACTTACCCTTGCTGCCTTCTTTTCCAGGATATAGCACAAATAAAATCACAGGAGTAAACCTTCAACCTTCTTATCGAATCCCTATAATTAAGTAATGATTATACAAATCTCCATTGCCTCTTTCATTCACCCATGACAGCTAATTGTGTCTGAATCACACACAAGCCTTTCACTTTGAGGCAAGAACTGGTAATGAACCTTACAATTTACTCTGCTTCATTTGTTTCCTTTTATAACCTAGTTTTGGTTGCTTCTGAGATTTTGGAAGTTTACCCATTTGGTGGAAAAATAAGCAGATTGGCTCCTAGCTACGTCAGGGACACGAATTTCCCAGGGAGATCCTGCAGCAATGTGAGAACACCTGAGGCACCTCAGCTGGACACCCCTGTCTGAGCAGGGAGGGGAAGAAAAAAGGGTCTCAGATCATTTACACAAAGCACAATACAAAAGATGGTCTCCTGGACACTCCTCTAGAAGTTTACAGCCACAAAACTGTGCAGCAGCAACATTTTTTTCTTAAAAAAAAAAAAGACATTGTGCAGTATTTTTAGCATCTCTCACTGTGGCAATATTTTTCCTTTCTCAATAAATTAGATCATCTGATTATCTTTTCTTTGTGGTTTACTGTAATAATTCCATTTGTCTCCTTTTTTGAAAAAGGACAAAGGTCAGGAGGGATCAGCCAGCACTATGCCAAACATCACTGGGTGGGTAGATGGAGTTTAACCCATTCTGTAGCCATACATATTCTTCCACTCCAATGTCTCTTTCTTCTCCTCCAGCCCTTATCAAGCCAAGTGAGAGTATTAATGAAAGCCTCTCAGGGTGAGCTCTGACTTTTCAAAAGTAGCTGCAATTATCTTCAGAAGTAGCTGAGGGAGAAGCAACTTTGCTGTCTCATGTTTTCAGCATGAGTATTACCCTTGACTTTGTTACCTCGTGGTCACCAGCTGTATAAGGAACCAAATATTGACCTTTGGTCATTATACTTCATGTGGCAGTAAGGAAAAATATCTGCCTAACTGTCTGTCAAGATTCCAAAACTGACAATAGCAGATCTGCTGACACTTGAGGTCACCTCCAACTTGCCATCAAGCATTTTCCTATGGAAATGTTACTTGGAACAGAAATATTTTCATTTGCCAGCATTTCCCCTAACAGATACCAGAGTAGCACCACAGAGGCAGAAATATGCCCAAGGCAATGTGTAAAACTCCCAAAATGCCTATTCCTCAAATGAGAACATGTGTTCCTCTGTATAAATAGCATTTCAAGGTAAGTGATGAGAAAACATATCATAACTAATCATTGTTTGTATCTGGATATATCACCATGAGACTCACTCCTCTTTATTTTTTTTAATTTTGAGCATGTCTTTTTAAGAAATTCTGTTGAATATGCCTATATATATATATTCATAGTCACACACTTTTTCATTTTTAAAGGAAAAAGTCATAGTTTATTCTGGTATGGCCACTTGTGTAGATTTAAAGATGCTAAAGACTTACCTCTGTGTCCAAATCTTTAAACATCATTCTGCAGAATTCTTTTATTACATTTATTCAAGTACTTTGGAGTTTTTTACATGATTAAAACCTTAAATCTTTTCCTATCAGTACCCAAATATGACAAATAATGACTAAGTGCAAGTTGGACTGTACACTCTTCCATGACAGATTGTTCTTTACCTGTTATTTCGGTACTGCAAAACACAATGTAACTGATCCACACAAGCAGTGACCTAACATTCAAAATAATAAAACAACCAAAGCAAGGATGAATAAATTCAATTATTTGACACCAATCAGGACAAAAGCTGGAAGTCTGACTAATGGTAGAATGCATCATGAGAAGAGAACTATATTTTTTGCCAATACCCAATGATGCATTCTTCACACCGGTGCTTCAGGAAATGAATTAGGATGAAAATACTTGGCAAAAACAAAGTCCTTGTGTAATTCATATGCTCCATTAACATAAAAGTTACTTATTTTAACATCAGGAGAGAAAACTTTACTGCATAAGTGTAAAGATGCCTTCTTGAGGCACCAGACAGAGATTTTCCATTTTAAAATTAGCTTTCTCAGACTTCTGCCCTTTCAAAAATAAGTCAGAGACAAAAAATACCTGAGAATAACTTTATGTCCTTTCCCTGAAAATTTCATCAAAAAATGGAAATTAAAACCAATAATAACCTAAATCAAAATAGGTTTTGGGAAGCCATGTCAGTGATATGCTGGAAAATGAACAAGACTGATTTTTTATAAGCTACTAGCAGGGGTGGAGCATTACATGCATCTTGTGACAGCCCCATCCTCCCCGGCCCCCCAGCTCAGTCCCCAAAGTCCAAGGCTTCCTCCCCAGCATCACCACCCAAGCAAGACTCCCTTTGTCTACAACCACTCTCAGTTTCCCCTCTAATCTGATTCTTCTTCTCTTCTAGCCTTGATAACTAAAAATCTCCACAAGACCCTCATCAACCTTGGTCTTGCTCCATTCACTCTACTCTTTTGGGCTCAGGCTCCCAGCCCCTCTTGTACCTTCTCCCCCATCTCCAAGCTCAAGGATTACTTACCCCTGCCCTGTTGTGTCTGTCTCTACTCCCCCCAGCCAGCTTAGCTTCCAAATATGCAGTCTAGTTTTGGAGCTCCTGTATGTGAGTCAGGCTGCAAACCAGTTTTACACTGCCACGTGATTAACGTGGAGATCATCGACAGCATGCAGGGCAAATAAAGCAAAGGCAACAAAACCAAACAAAACATCTCAACACAACAGGGGAGATGGGACAAGGAGAGGTGGGTCAAGAGGGCTTTTCAGTAGGAGCACAACAACACATGTTTTCCCTCACCCATACCCCAAAAGAGCTGAATCATTTTGTTTTTCCAAACAATGCTGCCTGAGATAGCAGGCGTGGAAATTTCACTTCCAATAATTCAAATCTGGCAAAAAAAAAAATATGAGCAATTAAAAATAGATGTACAGCCAACAGACTGAAAGGAACAATTCTACCTGCAGTGGACGTGGAGGATTGCTGCTCCTCCTGCCATCTGTGTAGCTTAAGCACATTAATAACCCATCCTGATGGGTCAATAAAAGGTACATCTGAGGGAGAAATCATTCTCAGGTACAACTCTGCCATTAAAAGGTGTCGCTAAATGTCATCTCAGAATAGTTCTTCTGTGTATTTGAACACATTTTAAAAACACCTAGTTATTATTAGTACTATTGGCTGTAAGATTGGGAGTGCTTCATAGCCCATATGCAAACATTAATTATTCATGTAGAGATTCTGCTCTTTAAAATAAAAAGGAAAAACATGATCAACAAGGTGCATGTTCATTTTAACTCACACGACAGAATTTCAACAGCTTGTAAACACTGCAAGACTGTGAGATTTCTGAGTTACTGGAATAATATTTGCCAGGTGGGTAATAAATTATTTTACATTAATCTAGAACCACATACGAGGTATGGAAAACTAAGGCAGGTATGGACATTGATTGGGGAGGGTTTACTAATAAAATAGAAACTCTAATGGCAAAAGAAAACCTAAAATCAGTGGAAACTTAAAACCAACCTATAGCTGGCACTTCCAGCTCTGCAATGCCAATATTTTTATTTCATCCTTTAGCACAGAATAATTAGTGTATAAGGTACTCACATCACACAGCCAAGACAGGATGGATAAGTCAGTGATTAATAAACAGAGCTGGCAAATACAGTGTAATGCTGTGGCACAGGTTTCACCTTCCCTCTAACTGCTGATCAGCCTTTATCTGAAATGCACAGGACACAAAAGCCTCACACTGAGGCTGAGAGGTCAGTGATGCAGGAATTGCCCTCATCTACCTGGAACATACACAGGGGAGACAGAGGGAGGATGAGGGGTAACGGCTTCAGGCTGGAAGAGGGCAGATTTAGATTAGGAATTTGGAAGAAGTTCTTCACTCTGACAGTGGTGAGACACTGGCACAGGTTGCCTGGAGAAGCTGTGGATGCTCCATCACTGGAACTGTTCAAGATGAGGTTGAAGGGGACTTTGCACAACCTGGTCTAGTGGGAGGTGTCCCTGCCCATGGCAGGGGGGTTGGAACTAGGTCATCTTTAAGGCCCCTTCCAACCCCAAACCTTTCCACGACTCACTCCACATCTATATAAGTGTTAACACTTATTAGTGGGGAGGAATCCACAAAAATAAAACCATATTACCCCATAACCTGTTCTTGCAGAGCATCAGCACATTCCATTGCAGTTGACAGCCACAGACAGACTTTCAGCTGTGGGTGACACCAACTCCACTCAACACTAACTTAACAGACCCCAGTAATCACTCAGGATGTAGCACATGCCTTCAAAGGTAGCTAATAAAAGCTTAGGTGCTTGCCTGGGAAATACAGACCAGATTTTTCATGGCCTCAAGACCCAGCAGTGTCCTTCCAGCACTAACACTGCTAGGCACCAAGAAGGCAGAAGGGACAGATCTCTGCCAGACCCCAGGCAAGATGTGTGCAGTGTGGGATACCCGAACGGAGCACAGCACAGAGTTCAGCCCAGGTTAGATTTCTAGTCCCATACCCCCATCCTTGTCTCAAGCACTGTGATTTGGCAAGAAGGGAACACATGCACATCTTTTCTGGTTTTTATTGGTAAAATTACACCACATTCATTGAATGCTACTGCTAGATGCAAACTCTGCTGCTCATTTTCATCCAAATAAATAAAGCTTTGGCAGGGCTTGAAAGCAACACACAAATTTCTCCGTGTCTGAGTACTTTTGTTTTACAGAATAGCACAGTTTTCATACCATCAGTTTTCTAAGCAGCAATTCAAAAGAAACATCCTTTTAGATTCCTGAGAAAAGAACATAATGGAGGTTACTCAAAGGAATAGATGCTGCAGCTAAAGCCACCCTCATTATGTACATATGAGATGCTTGGATGTTCCTTGCTGCTGATTACATGAGTAAACATTTTTAGTATGCAAAATGCTATTAACTCCAGGGGATTCTGCATAATTTTATAACAGCTCCACTTGTGGTGTTTGATCGACTGGGTCAGCAACAGACAGATGGCAAAGAATTAATTCTAATGCTGCTTTATTGCAGTGCTGGCGTCAGGTTTTTCTCTGCTCCCTCCATTTGGAAAGGGTAGAACTTTTCCTACGTGCCCTACACCTCAAAGACACCAGAGAGTAAAAAGATGGAAAGTGATTTCTTTTTTTTTAAGTATGTGGATCAAGAAAGGTTAAAACAAAGCCAAGCTAACTGTCAGCCTGTCTGTCCATGCTAGGGGAAGAGAGAGCAGTCAAAAGCCTAAGCAGAAGAAGGGTAACACATAGTAAATGCTAAGAAATAGGATTTTATTCCACAGGGACAGGAGACAGTTCACTGGACAGTAAGAGCACTTCTACAGCCATACCCTTCCCTTAACATTATTTCTTCTGTCTCCTGTGCTCACTTGATTTTATTTAGTTTTGTCTAGTGACACCCTTCACTTCTTGAAGCCCTACAAACACCAGCACTAGCTTCTACAAATATTTTCTTTTCTGCCTTTTTTCTCTGTATTTTTCTGTTCTAAGAGGAAAAACAAGAACATTGCAGCAGTCAGCAGAGAAGGGAAGACAAACGGAATCTGTTCTACTTGCCATGTACCCTCCCCACATAAAATCCTAAAACAAAAAGTTAATCTCAAACACATAAAGTAATAATCTAATCTTTCAAAAAGATGACACTGGAACTCATCTCTCCAATAATTAGAGTTTCCTCTTATTTTTTTTAATCACTATATAATTTTATAGTGCAGTGAAAAGTATTATCTAGTATTTATATGCTAAGCACAAATTCACTATTTAGAGAGCAAACTATCAGCAATTTGAAAATGGTCCCTAAAATTAAATTATTAATGCAGTGTTTCCCCAATTTTGGGAAAATTATCCCAAAAGTAAGCAGTGATCTGCCTGAGATTTGCAAGCAGAACTCTTACATTCTCGAGATACTCAACTTATGTCCAGAAAACCCTCAAAATATGGAGATAATTAAACTGATATGAAAGTTGAGTTTTTTTAAGAAGCCTGAAACCCAGGTGTTATCTGCATGAAACTTTGAGAAGCCAACACAGAGACCCATGTGGGCATAGCTGATATTCCAACTATTGCAAAGCTAATGAGGAAAGGCAGATATCCTTGAATTCTATGCCAGCATTACCCAAAGTGGGGTGAAGCTGTAATGGGAAAGACACAACAAGCAAGGGTAAATTGGGATCTTTTTTGGTTGAAATACTACTTGGTTTGGGGAAACAGCTACCTCACATCTCACAACAGGCCAGTTCCTTTCAGTGGTACTGTGCCATCATTCCTCCAGAAGCACTAGTTTCTGTAACTTCCCAAAAATTCATTCTGCTCCTTTTTCTTAAAAGATGACAGCATTCATCCCTATTTCTCACATGTCAGTTTGCATTATGAGTGTTTCTCTGAAACCCAGGCTAATTAAGACTGCTTCAGAAATAAGGACTTAAGGTTGTCAACCACACCTGACAACTCTTTGGACAAACAACCTCATGCTATTTGGATTTCTTAATTAAGCTTTCTGAAACTACTTCAATATAAGAAAACAGAGGAAAACATTTAGTCAGTTTTGACTAATCCAGAGAAAGACTTCAATTTATTTTTTTTTTGACTACACAGATGACACCTTCAACTTTTACCTCTGAGAGTGCATTAAAATCAATCCCATCTCTGAAACTTAGCCCAGCTCTTGGCTTGACATGCAAGGATGGAAGAGCAAAGCTTGGCTGCCCATTCACTCCTTGGATGTCTCTTACATGGGACTAGAGAGATCACAAAGCAAGGCACATTCAACCACAGGACATCAAGGATTTCATGTTTTACAATCAACTGCTCTTATAATTCCCAAACTGATTGCCAGTGTCACCAGAACAGCTAAAAGGGAGCCTGGTTTTCTCTCTTTCCTGATTATTCTTCATTTATTACATTACACAAAAGCCACAGTTTCCAAAATGATAGTTATCTTACTCAACAGCTGGTTTCAACCTTGAGCAGTGTAACTTCTCCTCAGAACTTCTCCACAAAACCAAGTTCACTGAGATTTTCTTGCAAATATTTCTGGGGGGCAGGAGGAATGGGTATTTCTGTCCTTACCTGAAATGGAGACTGGCTGTTGTAATTCTTCATCTCCTTGTTGGCTCCCCGGAAGAGCAGCACTCTTGCACAGCTCTCCTGGAAATGGCACAAGAGTAAGGTTGTAATAAAGGTCTTTAGTTACTAAATAGATATTGTGGCTATGAGATGTCTCGCTGTTTGATATATATTTTCTTCAATGAGGAGAAAACAAAATATCTGAGAAATTAAGTCATTAAAAGAGCACTTTAAATATGACAAGGATTTAGGTGCTTTGAAGTGTGTTAGAGTAGAAACAATCTGCAAATGTAAAAAAACAAAAGTTGAAGAATGAGGAGTAAATATCTTACTGGATTTTTAAGAAACTGTACTGTGGAAATTACACACCTGACAGAGCAGATTGTGCAGAAAAGATGCCAGTTCAAAGTGAAATTTGATGGGTTTCAGGGTGACTTTTCCAAGCATTCCCTTTTGACTGACTCCCAAATGATTCCAGGTTTGCACAGCATTTTATATTCCCACAGTAACAACTATTCCACTACTCTAGCAGGTACTGCTTAGTAAACACACTGGAAATGCTAGTAGAGCCCTTCAGCATTAAAATGCCCAATTTGGATCAAGAACTTGAGGATTTAAATAATGAGATTAAGAAAGGCACTGTATTTATTTGTTATATATTCATTTTGTTATCAGAACAAATAAATCAACACTACAAACCCAGAAAAATAACACATTTTAAAACTCTCTGCAAATTGAACTGTCTGCAATGTAAGAAAAAAACATACAGGATGACTTATTTCTTAAATGGTTTTGATACAAGAAGTTCTGACAAAAGCAGTCAGAGTTGTTCAACATAAGAACTTTCAAGAAAACTTCTGTGGATGAAGTACTGCATCTTTTTATTCATTTGTTCATCCTTTTAAAACAAACTGAAGCATTCTTATCTTCAGCCTCTCTCCCTTTTGTCTTCTCCCCATCCTTCTAGTATTAAGGTGAATAAACAGGGAGAATAAGCAAAAAAGCCACCACGAGAAATTATTTGGATTACTTTCTCTTTTCTAATTCAATGGAAATTCCACATTTTAGAGCCCTCTGTTTTTAAGGTGCTGCCTACAAATGGCATAATCCCTGTGTGCACATATTTTCACTCTAACAACCTAATAACTTCAGATATTGAGAGCTTAGTATTGTTCATTCATTACATCACACATAAACTGAATATGCAGTCGCTTTTTAGAGTACACAAGATTAAAAAGAATTTCACAGAGAAGCGTGGGCTTGTCAGCAGATTAGATTCAATTTGTTGTCTGAGAGCTAATTACCCAATTTAATACTACAACTGTTTTCACACAGAATCCAACCCACTGCCTGAAAGAAGAAACGTTTCACCCCAGCTTTGTTATTTGCAAACTACAGAGGCATAACATCTGTCTAGATTGCCTTGACGTGCTGGAAGGCCATGAAACAACTCTTAAAAACATCATTTGTACAGATCAGCACTTAGCTGGCACTCAGGAAAACAGCACTACCAACTTCAGAAAGCAGCTCAGGAAAATTCTCCAGGGAAGACTGGAAGGGAAAATCAAATGGGTAATGCCTCCATCTACAGGAATCAAGAGGTAAAGAAGAGAGCCACTCTCCTTCCCCTCCTCTCTATCCAGAGAAGTCCAACATTGCTTCTTCCACGTTAGCTAATAACTTTTCAACACTAAAAAAAGCTCAGCAGAGGTGGCACTTCACAGCACCCTGGGCAGAACTTTTCATTTTCACATACATTTGGTTAAGGCAAACAGGAGCATGGCAGAGTAGCCACAAGATGTTAAACTTCCCTTCACAAAGCCTGGCATAATGACTGTGAAAATATTGGCCAATTTGTAGATGTAATTTCAATTAGAGCCTCTAAGCCTTCTACAGAATAATTTTTTCCACTGAGGTCAGGAGGAAAACACATCTCTACATGAAAAATACTGTCATTCTGAAGAGTTACTCCAATTTCAACATCATACTGCATAACCTTTGCTAAAAGTGGATGATCCTCTAAACAGCTACAGCCATGAAAGCTCTGCAATAAAATGGTTTCAAAGAAAACCTGAGATTTTTAAGTTTATATGTGTATTATGGTCCAGGCTTCAAAATTCTTACTCAGGAAAAGGGAAGTAAATGAGATTAAAGTGAATATCTTTTTTTCAAGTGCTTATAGTTTCACTTTAAGCCCTTGATGTGAAGCCTAAATTCAAAAGTTTTGTTGAGATAAAGGTGAATTTAATTTCTCTGCAAAATTTTCTAGGCATTTTCACACGTGCTTGTATGCCTACAGTCACAGGAACCTCCAAGCTGAGCAAAGAAACCATTGCTAACCTTAAATGAGTTGCTCTGGGTACTTAACAGCCTCTTGAAGGTGGCTGGTAGCCAGTGAGCAAGCAGCAGCCCATAGAGGTACTGCTCCCACTGGTGTGCTGCACACTTCAGGTAACCAGAATCCAGGGGGAAGATTTGTATGGCTGGACTCTTTATGAAATGATGCCAATCACGGCACACACATCAAGTCACCAGTCTTGAAAAATGTCAAATTATCCCCAAAATTCTATTCCTTTTAAAAGTTAAGGGTATTTTAGGCCTAATTAAGGAATCTGTCTTGACAAGACTTATGAAAAGATGTAATTAATTAAGAAGCAGATGCTTTAACAGATGTTTCACTAGTTACAGTCACATCTGATGACTTGTGTTTTCCCAATGCAATGTAACATTATATGTGCTGTGTTTTAACATAGTTGTAAAACCCCTTCCCTCCCCAGCCCATCCATGCAAAGAAAGTATAAAGTGCTATCAAATGCAATGCTTTAATTATTTGTAAATTACTACTCAAGTTATACAGCAGATCCCAGATTCTCCACTGCTTATAATCTCTGCAGAGTCATTTCCACAGTATTTTCCAAGTATTTCTTATTCAAAATTAAATTCTAGCAAAACAGCAATAAATCCTGAATAGGAAACAAGTATTTATGAATAATAATAATTTAAAAAAAGCTGATAGAACAGGATTTTGGCTTATTTTCTAATTAATACATATACTCTTGCTATCTACAATGAGCAGTTATTTGTAATCAGTGAATAAAGCACTAATAAAATTGGTTTTAATTATGTTCTTTCTAGTTTCTAAGACCACTGTTTAAAATCTGTAACACTTCATTGCACAGAAAATAAATCAAATGAAAAAATAATGAGCTATGTTCATCTTCAGTGTAACTTGCCTCTATAGATCAATAATAATGGGAAGTTTGAAAGGCATTTACTGAAAGGAAGGAAACTGCATCTCAGGAAAACCTCACACCAAACCAGTAAACTTCTTCAACAGAAATCTCAACAAGAAAGATTTAGCATTTGTACCTCAATTGTGCCTTTTTTTTTCCTGGCTACTTGTCAGTCTTACAGCACTGGTTTCCAGTCTCCACAGGACTGGACTCCCTGGACCCACTTTCCTGGAAGCAAGACTCAATGAGCTCAAGTTACACCAGAGGAGGTTGAGGTTGGATGTTAGGAAGAGTTTCTTTACTGAGAGAGTAGTGAGGCATTGGACCAAGCTGCCCAGGGAGGTGGTGGAGTCACCATCCCTAGAGGCATTCAAAAAACATGTAGATGTGCCACTTGGGGACTTGGTTTAATGGTCACGGTAGTGTTGGGTGATGGCTGGATTTGATCATCTTAGAGTCTTTTCCAACCTTAATGATTCTAAGGCATCCCTACCCGCTTAGCCACCCAGTGAGGACCCCTCAGCTCCTGCCAGGGACCTGCCATCACCGAGGGAGGACAGGGTGACCGTGTGGCACTGGGTCTGCTCACCTGGTTGTAGAGGGCACAGATGTGGAGCGCGGTGTTCCCCGAGGCGTTCTGGGCGCACATGTCGGCCCCGTAGAAGAGGAGGTGCTCCAGGTGCTGGACGTGGCCGTAACGGCAAGCCTGCCAAGAGAGCCACTCTCAGTTTGGTCACTACACAACCTAGGCAAGGGTGCCAGGTGAAGCTCTGTAGCAGAGAAGATGCTATTTCACTCACCGTCTAACGCTTAGAATCACCCCTGGTGTGCACAAGAGGACCAACACCCAGCTGTGCCCTTCAGGGACACCAAGTCCTTGCAGAAGTTTAAGCAGCTAAGCTTATTTGAGGGACAGCAGTTTAAGGTACCAAGAAAACACAAAGCCTGACCTTTTTTTTTTCCACTAATATTCATAACTGTCAAACATGACAAGTAGACTGACAGGACACAAGGGTTTTTCCTGCTCCTACTCTTCGGAGTGTTGCCCACTAGATGGCACTGAAGATGATCAGATTTCCAAAACTTGCTTTTATGGAATGAAAAGTATTGGGGAAAATCCAGCCAAAATTCAAGTAATAATTTTCTTGATTCTGTGACGTCAAGTAGATACACACTACACAAAGGGCACTGATCCAGAAAGAGGGAAAATGTTCAAGAGTTACTTTATCAGTCACACAAAGTGTTAGACCCTGAATAATCAGAAATAAACCTCTATGAATGAGACCCAAGTGAAATTAGACACTTTCCTGATTAGCAAGTAAGCTTAGAAAAATCACAGTATTTCCATTCATCAGCCTCCTTTACCTGACTACCTTCTCCATAGTGCACCAACTGATCACCTCCTAATTTGTAAAGTTTTTAGAGAATCCCAGCACAGTGGGGGTTGGAAGGGACCTCTGGAGATCATTTTGTCCAGCTCCCCTGGCTCCACCAGGTCACCCACAGCAGGGTGCCCAGGATGGTGTCCAGACATGTTTGGGATCTCTCCAGAGCAGGAGACTCCACAGCCTCTCTGGGCAGCTGCTCCAGGCTCAGGCATTTTCAAGGCAATGAAGTTTTTCCTGACATTTAGGCAGAACCTCCTGGGTTCCAGTTTGTGCCTTTTGCCCCTTGTCCTGTTGCTGGGTACCAATGACAAGAGACTGTCCCCATCCTCTCACCCCCTGCCCTTTAGGTATTGATGAACACTGATAAGATCCCCGCTCAGCCTTCTCCAGGCTTTGTCAGGCCCTTCCTCATCAGAAAGATGTTCCAGTCCCTTCCTCATCTTCACAGCCCTCCATTGGACTCTCTCCAGTAGTTCCCTGTCTCTCTTGAACTGGGGAACCCAGAACTGGACACAGTACTCCAGAGGTGGCCTCACCAGGGCAGAGTAGAGGGGCAGGAGAACCTCCCTCAACCTGCTGGTAACAACCTTCTTAATACATCCCAGGATACCACTGGCCTTCTTGGCTACATTGCTGGCTCATGGTTACCCCATTGTCCACCAGCATTCCCAGGCCCTTCTCCACAGAGCTGCTTTCCAGCAGGTCAACCCCCAACCTGTACTGCTGCAGGGGGTTATTCCTCCCCAGGTGTAGGATCCCACACTTGCCCTTCTTGAACTTCACTAGGTTCCCCTCTGCCCAGCTTCCAGGATATAGAAGACAGTGTCCAAAGCCTTGCTGAAGTCTTTCCTACCTGATGAATTTCTTGCCATCCATTCTCATCTTTGCAACCAACAGTAGCATGTTCATGAAGCAACAGCTCACAGCAGTAGGGATCCCCTCCCACAACTGCTGTGTGGTACAGTGGGGTCAGGCCACAGCTGTCTTTGTAGTTCGGAGATGCTCCAAGCTCTAAAAGTGTCTGAAAGCAACCACAAACTGTGAAAAATATATTTTGAAGGGTCTTTAAACTATAAAGGGACATTTATCCCTGGAAATGTATTTACAAGGTTGATATTTGCCATAATGTATATTTTTTGCTCATTTCTTTATAAGCTGACAGGATGGGCTGTGGTACAAAGCCAAGCATGAATGACCTCAGAAGAATGAGGACCTAAAGAAATCTACAGGGATAGTGAGGAAAGGATGAGTGGCAATGACCAATTTCCATCCTCTCAGTGAATTCAGAAATCTCAGTTCTGGAAATGTCACACAGACTCTGCAACACAGTCACCTCCTCAGTTATGAAATGCTTTATCAAAAATGTCATGCAATTTGACTGTCTGTCAAGAGGAAATAAGGAAAAGCCAAAAGACTTAGTCTAAAATAGCAAGGTGATTTTAGAATACCTGTTAAAATACAAAAGAAAACAGAAAAGACTGTGTTAAGATATAATGTATATGCCATGCCACTGGCATTTGCTTTCAAAGAGATACGCAACAATAATGCTATTCCTGTTTCCTCAGACAGATCTTTCCCAATGTATCAATGAATAAGGTTAAATTTCACCACTTTTCCTTCCAAAAAAAAAAAAAATCCCTTTATTGAAAGTAAATCCTAAGGTTTGACAGCCACAAGCACTAGAACAAGCACATATTAAAGGATTCACTGAGGACAATACAGTAATTTAATGAAAACATTTTTCTTTATATTTTTTTTCTATAAAATAATGTATAATTTTCTACTGAAAGCATTTACCTTGAGGGTTACTTGGTTCTTGGCTCTGGCTGCTTTGTGCAGAGCTGTCATTCCATCTTTGGCTCTGAAGTCTAAATGTGCTCCTCCATTTTTTAGAGCTTTTATCACTTCTACTGTATTGTCGAGCTGAACTGCCAAAGTCAGGGGTGTTTCTAAAGAAAAAAAGTATAATGTAGCTGAAAAAAGATGAGCTAATTAATAAAATAAAGAGCATCTCCTTTAAAAATGTGAAGTTAAAAATGCTGCTTAAAGAAAATCATAAATTATCATTTTTTTCCTCTGGACAGCAAAATCACAGAGATTCCATTAGCCTAGATTTAGGATGGCAACAGAAGGAATGAGTGAGATTCAGCCTGTTAATCAGTTTAGGTTGAACAAACCCAAGGTACTACTTTGTGCTGCTCGTTTTACTGCTCTGACCTCCACTTTCTAGGTCATGGTAGTTTGGGTCCAGTCCTCGGTCCAACATCTTTGTGATTTTCTCCACTGAGAGATGGTGGACATGATCCATGAATTTTCTCAAATTAGCCTGAAACAAAGAGTGACAAATGAATCATCCCTCAATTTTAAAAATAAAATTGTGACTAAAAGTGGAATATTCTGTCCATTGATGTCAATATCCATTGATACCATTGAATAGTAGCTAATTCACATTCCTGGAAAACCTGACTATATACTGAGAGTATAAAACCTAAAACCTATGGTTTATAATAGTCACAAATCAAATTGTAAAGAGTTTGCTCTTTATAGTTTTAAGAAAAAAATGAGTGAAATATTCATTCAGTAAGAAATTTGGATAATGAATGGTGATCATTATCATTATTATGACCTGCAAACAAGTTGAAGGCATAGACCTGCATTTCTGCAGCATGCTGGAAGCACGTTGTATTTATGAAGTAAGTTTAATTTAAAATTACTAGTAGACATATGGAAGAGGCAAACATGGGAATTCTTCTATGAGAGAAATTCCCAGATCATAATTCACACATCCCTGTTGGTGCTGGCAGCACGTACTGTTTGTTATTCAGCAACTGGTCCAGGTGCTAATGAACTCCTACTTATTTCCAGTGTCTCAAACACGTCTTCTGCTGAGTAGACAATCACTAACTTCTCCAGGAAATTGGACATACCTTGGTATGAAGCTTGGCCAACTGCTTTTCATCAAGATTTAACTGTCTGTACACTCTTTTCTTGTATCGAAACTGAGGAAGGAAAAAAAGAATACATATAAAATGTCTCATTTTGCTTGAAAACTCAATGTAATTTTATGAGCTTACCAAATAGTATCATCCACAATGATGTAGATTTAGGCAGGCTTTTAAAAAAGGCTATTTCGTTAATTTTGCATATTGACCAATAATGAGCACTCTGCTTCATGTAGTGGCATCACAGTTTTACAGTTCATGTAAGCAAAATTCATATCTTGTCTAAACAAACTGAAATCAGTGGAGGTGTCTGGGAAATGAGATCAGCCTCTAGAATCTACATAAAGAAGTAAAAATTACAGTGAAAAGAGCTTTTCCCTAAGGGTATCTGCACACTTTCATGGATAGTCTCAGGCAGAAAGCAGAACTGGGAAGGCATGTTAAATAAAAAAATACATATTGCAACCTATCAGCTTAGCATTTCTGAAAGTTAAAACTTAAAAAAAAAGGGATTCCTGAAAAAAACCCTTGATGAACATCATCAGAACTGACACATGAGAACAGTTGTTCTGATGTTAACAAGACTGGTCCTGTGAATGAGGTTCAGAGGATGGTCTCTATTTTTGGCTGAAACTCACTCCCATTTTACCCTGAATAGTTTGCTACCCTACGGCGAGAGTAGCAAGATCTATGGCAAAAATCATGGGATTTACACAGCTATAAGATACTGTTATCTAACTGTACTATGCAGAATTCAAAGAATGCAGCATGTCTGCTGGCCAAGTTGACTGTATTGGATGAAGCTTTAATACCAGCTTTTCACAAGACTGCTTTTAACCCCTGAACTCCAACCCTTTAACAGTGAACGCTCATGGAACAACGGGACAGGAAAAAAATAAAGTGGTTATTTAATTTGCTTATGGTTATAAGGATTGAATCTCAGAGATAAACACCTAGAAAATCTAGACTTGAAACCTTCTCTGGACCCTGGTTCTTTTTTTCTTGGATTTGTGTTAGAGAGGAGTAAGTCTATTAACTGCAGATTATTAGTGGTTGATGTACCACCATACAAGCAATAGCAAAATTAATTAAATGCAAGTTTCATGCCCCAGTTTCCTGCTATACTGTGTTTCAGGGTGATCTGGCTCTGCTCCATGTTCACCCAATGTCATAGTACTGGCCCAGTTCTGCCCAGTTTACCCCCCCAGCTGCACAGCCTCTGCATGAGCAACAGGGAGGGGGGAATTCCAGCATCTCACATGCACACCCTTCCTCCCCTCCCACTTTCCCTGGAGGCAGACAGAGGAAATCTGTGTGCTCTGAAGGAGAGCACAGAGGGAGAAAACCAAAAATGAAAAGGCTTCACTGAGACAGAAAGAGCCTTTCTTTGGGAGAAAGCAAAGGCTGGTGATTCCACAACTGCTGCCTTACTACTGCAAACCTAACCAGGGACCCACAAGCTTCATCTAGAGCCTTACACTTCTTCATTAAACCACAGAGTAAGATACACCCCCTGTGTCCTCAGCAGAGGAAAACTCCAAAATCAAATCTCCCCGAGGGGCTGATTTTTTGCAGCCTTTTGGGGATAACAGAGAGAACAGTGAACAGCAGCATTTCTGTGAGTGAATTTCTATCCAAGTTCCCACTTGCTGGTCACTAGTTTCCAAATGCAATTCAGGTGCACGTAGAAACCTCAAATACAGCTTAGTGTATAGCTTACATCACAATAAAAATGTTTCAGGTGTTAGATCCAAAAATACCTCAAGTGAAGGGACTCCTTTATTCACTGGTTGTGGGTATTCCCTGAGAAGTCGTTCCTCATCCAAAAACTTCCCATCTCTGCCGTTGCTGGCAGGCTGGAACAGGCCATAATTCAGGACATCTTTCAAACTCTGATTCAAAGTGCACAAAATCCGTTGCTTTGCAACCCACACTGAAGCTTCTGGATTAAATCTAATGCATTTCTGCAAAGAGGAGATATTTTTAAATGGAACTAATGAAATTAAAATGCACTTATTTTAATAAGTGTTGATCCCATTAGTAATTTTTAATGAATTAATTATATAAGTTAATTACCTATCAATTATATATAAAGCAGATCAATAACCAAACTGTTCACTACTACAATTTCTCAGATCCAGAGAAGTGAAATGAGTGAGAAAAGTGATTATCTACACTTCCCATGAAGCCAGGCAGGAGATGGAGGCTGTTAACACTCTCTCAGAGGCAGCTGCTGAACAAGAGGATAAGAAGGACCACTCAAAGGCTGCATAAGGTCTATTTTAGATCAGTCTGCCCCTGGAACACCTCCTGTGTGCTGCCTCTCTGCCCATCTGGCACCTCTCTTGGGATAGAGACTACCACAATCATCATCTCTGTCATGTAGATGAGTCCTTACCTCCTGCCACACTTTCTACCCTGAGGAAACATCAGCTGAATCACAGCTAAATCTATCCACAGATTGCTTTAGTTATGAAATAAGAATTTGTTAGGTGCACATGATGTGATGATCACAAGGAATGGGACAGTAGCTGAGTCAAATCAGCTGGGCAACTTTTTCTAATCTTCAATGACTTATTATAAAAAAACAATCAAAAAACAGGGATAGTTTAGTGGACTACAGAAACATATATGAAACATGAAGATATTTTGCATTGACAGATGTGATATCTACTCTTTCCACCCTTTTTACTACATCTCTTTGTTAGGTGCACATGATGTGATGATCACAAGGAATGGGACAGTAGCTGAGTCAAATCAGCTGGGCAACTTTTTCTAATCTTCAATGACTTATAAAAAAACAATCAAAAAACAGGGATAGTTTAGTGGACTACAGAAACATATATGAAACATGAAGATATTTTGCATTGACAGATCTACTCTTTCCACCCTTTTTGCTACATCTCAAGACAAAATGTGATGGTTTATCTTGAAGGCTCACTACATACAACATGAAAACGGCAACAGTTCTTTCAAACAAGAACTAAAAAAGAAGCCCCAAGTGGCTCAAAAATACTGTCATAATCACATTAGGTCACTCAAAATGACATCAACATCAGCTGCTGGAATGTGACTCCTGCGATTTTGATTTTAAAGCTCTTTGGATCAAAAGAAACATGGTCAATTATAATCTTGGTGAGAGTAAATCAACAAGAACAACAGGACTGGAAGCAAGAGAAAATAATACAGCTCACCTGCTCCAGCTAAAGGGAAGATATTAATTCAATGGGAATAATGTTCACGATGCAGAATCTCTGAGGAATAACATGTGTTGGGTGATGGATTTTGAATGTATACATGTTTTTGATCAGACTCAGGAAGCTGTCAATCAGACAGAGCCACGCTGTGACAGAGGAACCATGACAAACGGCTTGTACGGCTGCCTCCAAATGTGATTGCCAGAATATCAAAATACAAGTGATTCCTTTCATGAGGAGACGTTGATATTATAGATGTGACAACCAAAAAGTGGTAAATGCAAATGAGAGTTGGGTATGATGAGAAAAAACAGTGCAAGTCACTCATTGTGATTTGTGCTCGGTGTTCAGCTTAATTCTTGGAGGCATTGCTTTCCTTCACCTAATTGCATTCAGAAAACAGAATTCATTAGATGAAAGGTCAAAAAAAAACCTGTTTGGCCACATCAACAGCAGCTGACAAGTCAGATCACCTGTCCAGATCAAGGGCATAACAACAGAGATCAGCAGCACCCACAATGTTCCCATTGTCAAACTGAAGATAAAAAGAAGGCAGATCAAGTATAAATAGAAAGCAGCAATGAACAATCAGTCACAAAATGGGATACAGAATGGTTGTGAAAAGCTGCAAAGGAAAACATGGAGTAGATCTGAGGTAGTGGATGGCAGCAAAATTAAAATGGGGACAGCTTGAGTAAAAACGTGAATCAAGCTGCAGTTGTGACAACTGGATTCCCACCTTCATAAGGTAAAAACTGCAGAAACTAAACAAGTGTTTTATCTAAGAAAGAAAAGCACTAAAGGAAAAGAGTCTTAACAGCAAGGGCCAATGAATACTGGAAAACGTAAAGGAAGGATACAAAAGTATAAAAAGCAATGCAGAAGCAGAAAACCTAAAAGCAGCTACAACTCAAGATGTTGCTTTACCCAGCTGCCACTTACCAAACAGCATTTTGCATGGAAAGTCCAATAAAAAGAGGGGAGAGGGGAGTCAGTAAATGTTCCTTGCTGAAGTGGAGCAGCAAAACAGATGGGCATAAAGCATTTCAAAGAAGCCTTCAGCAGACCCAATCCCATCCCAGCATCAGAACTTAATAAAAGATATAAATCTGAGCATTTTGATTTTAGATATATTCCAGGGGGACAGGATAAAACAAAAGAGAACAACCATCATGTGTTGATGATACAATAATGAAAAAATTCCCTGAAACAATTGGCTGACAGCTCTTCCTTGAAGTCTGAGGGGGAAAGAGCAATTCTAAGCACAAAACATTGGACATCACTGTCAGAATACCACACAAAGGACATTTTCTTGACAACAGCTACTGGAGAAAAACCAGTTATACACAGAATCACTTGTGATATGTTCCTACATGGGTTGATAATGGATCCAAGACTTACCCTGAATTCAGACCAAAAGAGAGGTCAGATAAGCCAGGCATTGCAGAAGAAAGCACAGACCTGTTAGCTCACCCAGTTTTCCATGTTCCAAAGGCAGCCAATGCCACTCACAGACATGGTTGCCTGTAGGCACAAGGTAGGCAGTTGCCTCAGGCACCAAACTGCTGGGGGCTGTTGACTGACAACTTTGCTTACCAAGGAGGAAAGATGCAGATCTGTCCCAAATCAGTGCTGCTGACACTGCCCTGGAGATGGAGCATCCTCAAGTGAAGGACAAACAATTGAATAATGCCTAAGCTGCCAAGAAACCCTGCACCACTATTGCAAGGAGAGGAGGAGCCAGCCACTTACTGTCATTTCCACCTCAAGAACAAGTAGTAGGAGTCATGGTCAAGCTGGAGCCCTCTGGGCTGGATGAACTGCAAATAAGCTTCTGGTCAAAAGAGATGACACCGGTGTCCTGCCTCCAGAAAGGATCTATTAAAGCTCATTCTCCTGGCTTATTAAGTCAGGAAATTAAATGCCAGATAATACAGCTTTTTTACCCACTCTCCTATCCACATGTCTGTGAATATGGAGGGGGTTTTATGCTCTCCGTTCCCTCAGCAATTTTACTGAGTTCAGGAAATCTTTGGCACTCATTTAAATGTTCTCCACCTTCCTGTGCTAGGCATGACACATCCTTGAACACCAGTGATGCACAAAGGCAATAAGAAATTACTCTTTCTACCAAGTATTGTTTCAATACCACGGATTATCATCTGAACTGAGAAGCAGACAAAAAAAGAACTGATATAAGAACAGAAAAGTAACTCTTCATAAGAGCTTTGTATGAATTTGTCAAGGTTTACATTACCTTAAAAGTTTCAGATGAGAAAAGGTCAACAAGGCAGTTTTCCTACAATGGGTGATAATTCATAAAGTTTTCTATAGCAGCATGTCCTACTTATGATGCTTGATGTTTATCTCATGTGGGCAATGATATAAAGGCAATTTGCACCAAAACCACTGCAGATGAGCAGTGAGTTTAGCCAGAGGTTTAAAGCTTCCCAGTAGCTTGAGTTTTATCTAAACTCATCCTCTTTTAAACAAATATATTCTTAATCATGCTTTCTAAAAACCAATAAAGAATAAGAACATAAAACTAAATTATGTCACTTCATTATCCTTTGCTTAAACAGACTGATTTTAAACACCTCCTATGTTAAATTATTTTTAATTACACAGCAAACAGAGTGTATGTTGGATTTGACTTGTAGCTGTAACACAGCTCATGAACTGTGATCTTCTCCAAACTTGGCTACACAACAATCAAGATATCAGCCTTCCTCTTTGCAAAGGTTTCATTTTTTTCTAGAAGAGCTTGTGGGCTGATAAATGAAATCAGAAATGGATCATCTGCTATGGAAGTGTTTAAAACAATTGAGTTACTTTTCATTAAGTGTTTATTGAAAAGTTAAAAAAAAAAAAGCCAAAAATAAAGCAATAAAAATGAACCAATGAAACACAAACCCCGAAACAGTTAGTGGTTTATTTCATTTCCTGCACAAAATGAATTTTTAAAAAATAATTGTTTCAGTAGTGTCAATAATAACAACTTATTATTGGTGTAAATATTAGAGTCATGAAATAAGAGGGCTTCAGGAAGCTCACATCTCTTTGGTTTTAACAGCAGAGTAAACCCAGCAAGCGAAGCTCATCTCTCCTTTTTTCTGGGTCTAGTCCTTGAGCCCTGAACATAGTCAAAGATCCAGCAAGCTGGCAGGCTCATCAATGAAATCCTAACCATGTCCAGTCAGAGCCTGAGAGAGGACTTCACTGCAGGCAAAATCCTTTTAAATTTAAGACACACAACAGTGAGTTTCAGTACTTCAATCAATACCAAAAGGAAAGACCCAAGGTGCTCACTGCTTCAGCCCAGATTTAACAAAAACCCCACGTGTGGCTCCCAGCAGGCTCAGTCCTGCTCTGCCCTCTGAAGCTCAGGTCCCACACCACTGCCTCTTCACAGAGCTTCATCTCACACCAGATAAACTAGTGGAGTGGTACTGTAATTCCAGCAGCAATCCTCTTCTAAAAGAAGTTTTTTAAGCACAGGAATTTAAGAGGTAATGCTCCCAACTCTGACACAGACACCACTGAGTTTCTGCAGCACTGTGGAGATGGGGCTTTAAAAAAGAGCTCCACAACCCCACCTGAGGCCATGCTGTCAAAACAGTTCTTCCTTGTCAACTTGTAGACTGCAGACAGGCCATCTCTATCATTCTAAAAATGAACTTAATTAAGAAGAAAGGAATCATTTCATCTGAGATTGATCTTCCACGGCAGCACAGTATGATGTAGATCTTAAATGTCAGCACCGAGCGATGTATGGAGCACACATCCATAAAAAGAATGTGTTTTTTATAATCATCTTTGAAATGAAGAAAGTCAGATGCCTTCCACCAATTGAAAGGCCTGACAAAAGCATTCACAGAGGCCCAGAGTAATTTAGATAATTGAGGACAAACTTGGACAAGTTGTGGTTCTAGATAGCATCGGTAAGGAACTCCCAAGACCCTCTCCGGGGTGAGATTGTTATTCCTATCATTGCATTTGTGGAGGACAATGATTCATTTACTCACAAAGTTACAACAGCAAACTTTTCCAACTTTAACGTTCCAGACCTTGAATTTGACACATTCAGCCATAAAAGAAACACAACTTTATAGTTGCTTCTGAGAAGGAGTGAGGAATCGGGACTGTGGATTTCTGATATCTAAGGGACAACCAAGATTTTTATTTTTAAATAAGAAAATCACTGTTATTCTCATTTGGTCAATTAATCAGGCATGTTTTAACAATCAAAATGCCTGTTCATTTCTTTCTGTAAGATGTGAGAGATTCAATCTTTGGTTGAAAAGTCCCTATTACTATCCAACAGTCCCAGGGATGTGAGCTATAGCTATAGATCCACAAGTTAGCTTGCAAACGACTCCTCCAGGAAAATCAGAAAAGGTTCATTTTATCCTCTCCGATATGTTTCCAGTATGAATGGTGAGGAGGTGAGAGGGAATAAAAATAGTGATTTCATGTCATTGTAAAAAGGGTGGAACACTTTGATGCCACACTTTATTCCTCCTCCAAACCGAGCGTCTTGATTTTCTGGGTGGAAGGCTGAGAAACAACACTGTGTAGTAAAGGCATAGCAGCAAAAGAGGAAGGAAATATCTATTTATGCTTCTGTTTCCTCATCTTTATGCTCTAAATGCCACCAGCTATCTAACAAAGGTATCTTTTTGTGAGAGGATAGTAAAGAAAGGCAACAAATATGGGGAAGAGAGAGAATTTGATGACCTCCTGCTAGATCCCAGCCTACTGTCTTTATCTCATGAAAAGAGCAACTAGAGATGACAGTGGGGTTATATACGTATGAGATTTCACACAAGTAACATGATCTTGGGGTTCAATCTTCATCTTCTGATGAGATTTGAGATTCCTAATTCTCCTTCTTCTACCCAAATGCCTCTGAATGCAGATCAGACAGGTATTTTGCTTTATGATTACAGCTTTCATCAAGTTAACATACTAAATACATTCTCTTGGATAGGATGGTGCCTTCAGGCACCCAGTCAGTACACTACTGAGATATAAAATATAGGCATTAGAAGAAAAAAATGCCATAAATTTTGCCTGTAATACATTTAAAAAAAAAAAATGGTAAGAAAACAGAACAGATCTACCACAGATTGAAGCCAGCGAAGCTAATAATTTAATTTTACCCTTTTTTTTGTGGGATAGTTTTGTGATGCGATATGCCTCACCGTTTGCTGCAGATCAGGGATTATAATCCGGATCACTAATGTGTTGCTCTGACTGTCTTCCATTCTGCTGCTTGGCTTCTCTGCAGTTGCTCTAATTGTGTCATAAATAGTTTCTTCTTTGGAGCTGTCTGATTCAGATTCAACAGAATAGTCGGAAAAGCTTTGTGCCATTTCATCTTCACTTGATGTTGGGCTACGAGGCATGTTCAAGTTTTTTTTTTATCCTGCCAATACAAAGGAGAAAGAAAAAAAGAGAAGTTAAAGTCTTAAAGATGAATCATCTACAAGTTCTATTTCCTTGGAAGTAACATGCATTTAACAAGAAAGTTTTATGTTTTATCCTCCTTTCATTTCCTTCTGTAATTTATGTGGGTAGGCAGAGTGTAATGGAAATAAATCTGGCTACCAACTTACTACAGAAGAGGAAGGAGGACAGGAGAAGGAATAAAAGTGTAATAAAAGGGAAGATGACCCTTCTTTTCAGGTACACTCAACCTCCCAAAGGATTTGGAAAAATCCAGCATAATTACCAGGCTCTCTGCTAAATAGCACTGTTGTAAACTGTGCTTAGAACTAGATCTGGCTTTGAAGCCTACTTCTCCTAGCTCAAAAAGACATTTCAGGGAATTCATACAGGTGCTAAACTAACATTATCATGTACATCAAGAAACTCTGCAGGTAAGGCTTCAATAAAGCACAATCATTTCAAATGGCAGAATCAACCAAACACTGAAACCCTGCAAGGAGCCAGAGAGATGCAGGTGCTGCTTTGAGCTTTGTGGCTCATACAACATCCTTTAATATCAACACTACCAAACTCTGTCTCTTACACATACTCAAACACAGATTCTAGAAACATTTTTGATCTCTGGTATAGACTAGGCTAAAATGAAACTAATGTTTATTCCAAGATAAGGACATTTGTATTCAGAGGTCTCACAGTAAGAACAGCAGAACGTTTTCCTTTTACAGCAGCAGAAAAACACAAGACTGTTTTTTGTCCTACAAAGCAAAAGCTTCTCCAGAAAATTAAGATTATTATTCAATGGAAAAATGGGAAAAACATTTATACTGGAAAAAAAATTGAAAAGACCATCATAAACTTTGCAGTACTTGGTAACCATGTACTTTTTCAGTTTTAAGAGGCCAGAAAAATCACATTTTTTTTATATATTTTACATGAGAAACCTCCAAGGAGAGCTTCTCAACTTTTTAATTAAAATATCCTTAGCTAAAAAAAAAAAAAAAAAAATCCCAACCAATTCCACTGTCAGCCCATGTTAAAAAGAGACCTTAAAGCAAGACAGCAAGACTAAAGCACAGAAGGGTGAATTGACTTCACCAGAGTCACTCATGCACCATGGGACTGCACTGAGATAACCAAATTCATGTTTTCTACAGTGGTCTCACAGTCAGATCCCCACAAAGTAGAGTCAAACAACAGCAGGGCCTAAGAAAACATTTTTTACCACCGTTTTTCACAATCTAATTTGAGTCAACTAAATATCCTGAGCAGATTGCACATCCCTCTTCATTGTCTGGTCATTCATACTGCAATGGCTACAAAGCAGACATAAAGGGCTACTGCTGTCCTTTAGCATTTTGGGTGAACATACGTTTGAGCCAGTGTTCAAGTCTAAAGCTTGAGGTCAAGGGCGTTTCCAAAGCACATCACATACCCACATCATCAAGTCTTATTGTTGTTTCTGATGAAGGACAATTCCAGTGTTATTACCCTCAGCTATAATTACTAATGAAGGCAAAACCAGTGCATTCAAAAATCTGAAATCATGCCAGTTCACAGCAGCTTAATGCAAGGCTCTATTTACAAAAGAAAACTCTTGAGGGAGTATTTCATTTTCTTACTGCTTCACTGAACTGTAAATGAATGTTGCTCTCCAAAGTACCTTAAGTCAATAAAAAACATGAACATTTCAATGGCTTCCTTATTTATTTACTAATGCTAAATCACATGAAGCCAAAATATAGTAAGTTGATACACGGTATTTAAGACCATAAGAAGCATAGGCCAGCGAGTGCAAGGAAAAAGTCATTAAGACCATCACAGGGTTTGTCTCTCCCTAAAGCCATTTGAGAGCACAATATATTCCAGGGCAATGGATTCAACTCCTCTGACAGAGAGCAGTAAACTGCAATTATACAGCACACCAAAAAAAGAGTTGAATTAGGAAAAAAAATCTTCCTAGGGTTACGGTGAGTGGATTTTCATGCAAAAACTACCCAGAAATATCTAGTTATAGAAAAGCAAAGGGAAATCACCAGCTGAAGAATCAATTCCCAGGTACAAAACACTTAAATAGTGGGATGAAAAAACTCCTTGGATACTCATTGACAAGGAACAAGTCAAGTAATTTTCTGGAATACAGGTTAAAAAAAAAGAAATGCACCAGTAAGCATGGAAAGGAGAATAAAATACTGTCTCTCCAGTGGCAAAACCAAGAGAACCTATGCCCCACTAGTGCTATGGAGAAGCAGATCATTTAAACACCTTTTCTTAAACAAGACAATCTAACCACTGGAGAAATGGCATCAGTAGAGATCCCAGTGTAGGGCAAATCCTGCCAGGGAGCAGAAGTCAAGGGCATCACCCTAAATCTACAGACACCTCCCCAAGTCTCCTGGCCCTGGGACCATTTCATTGTTTGGCTCTTAGCTGTGAGGAAACAGAAAGAAGTTATCTTTTAGGAACTGTTTCATTTTTGTCCCAGTGATATTCCAAAGAATTTTCCACACCCAAACTATTACCTGAGGGAAAGTAAGGCAGGTTGTCTGCTTATCTAGGCTTCTACAGCAGAAGAAAGCATCCCAGGTTCCTAATTCACTGGTAATTCATTGGTTCAAAAGAATGTTCTACAGATGAAGTATAGACAAGATTATGCTGATATGGTTGTCTGGGATGTCTTCTTTCATTTTCTTAAAAACACAGCAGATCTTTGCTTCCTCTAGCTAAACTGCTCATATTTTATAGCAATATGATACACCAGTGGCTGCTTTCAGTACAGAGAAGTGCTGAGTGGAGAAAAACTTCTCTGTAATGTAGTTTCTCTGAATAAACAGGTTTCCAAAGACCTTGGAGGCAAACTCACAATGGAAACTATCACCACCAAAGTCTTTGCTCCACCTCACATCCTCTGACTGCATTTTCAGCTCCTGTACCTTGAGTTCCCCACATGAGCCAGCCCTGGCCCTGAACAAAGCTGAACAAAGCAAGTGCTGTGGCTGGTTGAACACCACCTAGGACACAGGAAAGCTGTAAAACGGCTGGAAGATGAAAGGATCCAGGGCTGGTCATGTGCTCTGCAGGAGCACTGGGACGTTTACTCTGCCTCTATGGCTATTGCCAGGTTGTGTGTCTCAGGCCAACAGGTCAGATGAAATAAACTGAGCTCAGGTTACTGCTTTCCCCTCACAGATTGTAGTTTTAGATTATTTTTTTCCTCTATCCAGCCAGCAATTTTCACTAAATCTGCAGGAATCTCTTATCCTGCTATTTGTTACCACCCCACCATTAAGGGGAGCTGAAACCAGCCCATGAATAAATTAACAAAAGACATGGGCAAGTGGTGTGACCACCCAACTGCCTTTTTCTGTTAAAAAAAAATGAAAAAGAAAGAAAGAAAAAACTGAGACCACATCATAAAAGACTGGAATTAAAACCAGTGCACAGATTATCAAAAGACACGAAATTCAACTCCCAGGGCTCGCTCACTCCCCATCTGAACAGTGTGCTGCAGTGAGTGCAAACTGACACAGCATGGGAAAAAAAGCAACAGCAACAACAGACTGAGCCATTCTTGAGAGCCCTGTGGCTGATAAGCATACAAAAATCATTTATTAAATATATATATATGCTTGCGTTTGTTTTATTTATCTTAAATATTAGATATGTGGCATTTACTAAAGGGATTAAATTGTCATTGATACAGGCAGGCAATGGACAGGGTATCTTCATTAAACATAGATCTATTAGAAGCACACAATACACTTGTTCAGTACAAAAAAATCATGTTTTAAAATCTTCAGCTTATTTATGGCTAGATGCAGTTTTGTTTATCCTGCAAAGTAACAAATGCTATTTAGTTTCCTACTGGTAAATATAGAATATAAATATCTGAATAGTTTTGTATGAACATTTTTTTATACATATATACTCACAACCCTATTTTAAAAGACCTGTCCCATAGCAAGTCCCCTCCTTACTGTACCCTACACCAGCAAACACGGTGAGTACAGGTGTGTTTGTCCAGTTTGCCTGGAGCAAAGCCAACAGTCAGCACATACCTGGCAACCACCAAAACCAGCTACATGCACAGAGACCCCTCTCCTCTACAGCACTGTCACCACTCCAGTGGTGGGAGCAGAAGTGCTGCAGCTGTAAAACTCCCCTGGGGTTCCTACAGTGGGCAAGATTTATATATGGAGAGACAGAAGGAAACACATCCCTAACACCAAGCCTAACTTTTGGGAAGGAAATCACAACCAAGGATATTAAAGGATGCAACTCTTCCTTCTCCCACCTGTGAGATTTTGGGTTTGTTACCATGTGAAAGCAGGCTAGGGTCTCCCACCAGTGGCCTCTTTGGACTAATCACACTAGGTATTAGTTGCCCTCTCTCTAAAATACAGCTGAGTCACATGCATCAAATGTCTTGTCTGAGGCCAACCAGGTTAGATCTCAGAGCAAGAGTTTCAAATCCAAGGGTCACTGGCTCCTAGTCATGATAAGAACAATCTATTTTTATATAAACATTCATTTGCACAATAATAGTCCTGTTGCCTGCAGGGAGAAGTCCTCTAGAGTGCCATTGTCAGATGAGTTAAAAATGTACCTGTGGGAATCTTTCAGATACAGAGTCAGCATTGTTATGGCTTGAGTAATGCCATTAACCAGACTGTGAGAAAAGTTTCCTGTTAGAATAACAGCAACTGCTAGAAAGAGGCATTTAATAATTAACTCTGAAGAAAAAAACTATTCAGGAAAGGATTTCCATCTGTAAAACCTGCCAGAGCTCCTAACACTTGGATTCCTTGGCTTTATTGGGGATTATAGGTATCAAATCAAGAACCAGCTCACCAAATTACTAAATGAAAATGCTGGAGAAGATTAAGCACTGCCTTTTCTGATTATGTTAATATTAAACCCAAAATGCATTTCAAACAGAACTGAAGATGGGGGGTAGAGTCCCAACAGGCCATGCATTCCACCCCTTCCCACAGGTCTGCAGAAAAGGTAGCATAGAAGAAAATCTGAATTGAAGGCTGATGAAATGGGCAATTTGATTCATTCAGTCCCCACTTTGAACTTTAAAAACTGGCAATAACTGGGATTGCCTCCCAAAGAAGCGGCCCCACTCCCCCTTGCACCCCAGAGCACCCCACTCTTGGCCCCAGACTGCTTCAATCTCTGCACTGACACGCACAGTGAAGCAGAAGGAAGCATCAGCCCAGGTTAAAAGCCAGTTTTTTTGTTTGGGGAGGTGAGTTGCAGCATTCCCCACGTCTCTGAACTGGATCTCTAGGCAAACATTTGCATAAGCAGCAGGAGGAAGATGGCAGAGGGCCAGAAGAAACCAGCCAGGGCACGAAAAGGGCAGATCCACCTATTCCAAAAGCAGTATTAATGCTTGCCAGGGTAAAGTGAAGCTGAGGTACCACCACCCAAGTGACAGGAAAGAAACCCACATCAATACAACCATCCAATTAACCCCAATGGAAACCTGTGGATGCCTAGGACTGAGATAGCCTAACTCCAAACAGGACAGCATACTGATACAAAGTTCACCAAGACAAGTGCAAAATCTAAAAAAACACATATGCCTCAAGTCTATTCTCTTAGTCAATGCCCCTGGCACACAGGACACTTAGCTGAGGTGCTACCAGGTTCAGCAGCACTTTCCAATCTCTGCAGGTGTTCATAAAACATCTCCCTGCTGCAGTGCAGCCCGTGTGCTATTGTAGGCATGGACTTAAAAAGGCTAAATCACAAAAAATACTTTCTTGGGGCTCAGGATCTCAGAAGATATCCAAAGTTCAGGAAGTTTCACATCATGGCAAGTGGCCTCAGAGCCAGGAAAAACCTCCTGGGCTGATTGTATTGAGATGCATAGGTGAAGTTTTGGAGACTGAAAATTAAAAAAATGTATGAAGTATGACATGTATAAAGGTTCTAAGAAAGTTAATCTGTTATTCTGCAGTTCTCTTTATCTCCCTCTGTAAAATGGGGCAACTGAGTCTTGAGTCTTCTCTAAAGTACTTCCATCTGTAGAAGAAAATTCTAGAAAACCAAATCACTTGCATGTTATTTGAAAAAATCCCTCTCCATGGTAATTAACTACACAAATTTAATCAAACACTCTTTTGCTGTTCACAGCCCCCATAATTATGGTTTTATTCCCTATACACCAGTCCTTCACTTAAATTCACTTTGGGTACCCTGTCTGATAATGCATTTTTGATCTCTCTGTTAAATAACTGAAACACCCAAATAAATATTTCAGATGTGTGCTGAGGCATAAGTAATAACATACCAGAATGCCAAGCAAAATTCCTCCTTTACTTTGCTCTGAAGTTGGTTTTTCTCCATGTGGCATCTCTTAATTCCAAATTTACCCATCAATTTGAAATCACTATTGACAATCAAAGGTCATGTCTCTTTGTTCTCACCAGCACCACCAGAAGATTCTTCTTATTGCCCTGTTTAGGGACAGATTTATGCATTCCTTGATTTCTTTCCTAGGTGATCTGCACAAGTGACAAATTATTTTGCTAAAGGGCTCAAGAGTGACACCACTTCACTTTTTTTTTATTTTATTTTTATTTTTTTAAGAAAAAAAAAAAGACAAGTGAGTGAAGTAATTGTTGAACCTGCTCCTTGTTTCTAAGGCAGCTTGTTATCCCTTGTTCATGTATATTTGCACAGCACAGACCTGCCAAGAAGAGGTTAAGCCCCATTAACTTCTGGTATTTAGAATCTTAAATACCAACATCATGTGATTAAAGTGGGTCTTAAGATCAGACTGCAAGAATGTAATTTTTTTTAATTACTTATTTTTTTAGGCAGATGTACTTCATTAGCACTCCTGTGAATTTACAAGATCTATGCATGAAGTCTGTTTCTGAAAATACAGGGCAGTTTCCTAAAAGTTTCTTCAGCTTTAGCTTTGGATGCTAAAATTCTCTTTTGTCCTCTGTCTCTTCTACTCAGTATTTATTTTCCTTCTAAACTGTTCAGCCAGTCATGGTATCTTCACAGAAAGGCTGAAGTTCAATCAGGTAGATGCAAAGAGAGATTTTGGGGCAGGATAGATACAAAGAACACAGGAGACAGGAAACTTAGTGGACTAAATGAGCAATGCTTGAAAACAGGCAGAGAAGTAGATGCAGAAAAAGTTTAAAAATGTTTGAAGTAGGAATTTGACATAAAAAAAACAGAATTTGATAGAAGGAGGAAGAATCAGGTATAAAGATTAGATGGGTTAAAATGTTTTAAAATCTTGGGGGAAAAAAAAAAATATGTAAACATATTACTCTGGGAAGCAGCAAGTATTTATAAATGTTAACCACAGTGAAGTTTACAGTACAGGCCAATTCCCACTGGTAATAGAATATTTGAAGTCCCTTCTCTTAAGCACCTGCAAGGTTTTCCACGGCAATTCTGCCTGGCCTTTATTTAAAGGTCATTCTTCCAGACAAGGAATTATGGCCAACCCCCTGAGCCCCAAGGCAGGTAGATTCTAGGCTCTGTTCATTTCTACAGCTGGTTTTGATATGGCTTCTGGTTTGGTATATTTAGTAGAACCTCCATTTTCCAATAGACAGACTAACAAACAGTACTCAAAAGTCTTTCTTTATATACTGCTTGCAGTAGATACTGTAGTTTACTAGGACAAAAATCACAATGCACTTTGAAGTATTAAATAAGAGGCTGGATCCCACAGCACATGCCTGTAAAAACCACTTTCAGCTTGGAAATTCATCTGTTCAGGATGTATTAATCCTGAGGTCTAAGACACTTAAACAGGTGTTATGCAAAACTTGCTAAATAAGTAGCAAATAAACAGCTAATTCAAATATGAGGAAAACAACAAAGCTTTTAAAGAAAATGCACTGAATCTATTGTCCCAGATACCAAAGTTCACCAGCATCCCAAATCCAAGATGTGTTTTCTTGGAGTCAAATTCAAATTAAAAACCCCTTTCTAAGCAAGTAGTGTTGGATCTGTCATATCATCTTTGTATTGTTGATCTTGCTAAGAGCAAGAATACACAGAGCAACCTTCTGAGACCCTTTTTAAGCAACTTCATATCTTGCATAGGGAATCAATCAAGTGTGTAATCCCACTGCAGTCAACAGAATTACTTTAGGAAGAGCTTGAACACAACTTGACCCCTGCATGTTGTATTCATGAGCAGAACAACAGCCAGGGTAAACTGTGAGAAGCCAACAAGAAACACCGAAAAGTTTATCAAGTTCTGGATCCAATAAGGTGTTTCTTCACAATATGACATCTTTTCAACTATCAAATCAGGAAAATATGAATTGTTTACTATATAAGGTGGAAGTTATACACCACTTCAGTTTTAAAAAGTCATTATCTATTTGTAAAAGATGGATATAAGGGTCATTTTGGTTTCCCCCAGGAATTTTCCTTACAGAACTGAAGCATATGGGGCCAGTAATTTTATTTTCTAGCCTGTTTCCACCCTCTGCTTGCACTTGACTATGTAAATATCAAAAAGATTATAAAATGTTGGTAAGGAAAGGACATAAGAGATTTTAAAAAGATTTAAAACGGGAATTGGAAAAAAAAAAATAAATCAAAGCTTGTTGAGCATATTTACTTCAGGTTCTTCTCCCTGGCAGGCAAGGCAGCTTAGTTGCTTGTTAATTTGCATTTTATGCTTATCAACCTCTTTATCCATAAAGAAAACATTTTTGTGATAATTCAAATACAAACATAATTAAATGTTAACAGAGAAGCATTGTTGCTGTCTTGTTATGTAGATTAGATCAGGTCAGGTCCTGAGAGTAGATAAAGCAGATTCCCCCTTCTCCTTACATATGGGTTAGCATTTAGAGGTGGCTACAAAGTTTAAGCTGAATTTTCTTCCTGATGTGGGCTACTATGTTGCTTTTATTTGATTGCTGGGTTGCCAAAACCAATCTCTTTGTCTTCATCATTTTAATCAAAGAAACAGCACACCAGTTAAACAAGCAAAGCTTCAAATAGATGCTCTGTTTTTCTTATAAAACCATGAGTTATCTTTGTCCAGGAGCTATCTGAAAAAAAATCCAGTTACCCCTTCTTGTTGTATACCTTGAGGTTTTCTTCTTGGTTAGTTTCAACAAATTCACTGTTATTCCAACTCAGTGAGAAATACCCCTTAAATTTGGTAGAGGACAGCAGGTGCCCAATACTTTCAGCAGCCTGAAGGGTGGGAATTGGAGGCACAGAACTCAGACTCTCCAGGGATTTGGGGGCACAAATCTCAGACTGTCCAGGTCTGCAAATCTGGGGCAGTACCTTGCCAAAGTACCCTGTAGTTGGAGATTGCCAAATTACATCACTCCAGTGCTCTAGGGAAAACACCAAAATATGAGAGTTTTGTTGCAAAGCAGAAAGAAATCAACTTTTGAAATACAGGAATCCTCCACAAAATAGATTTTTTTTTTTCTCTTTATAGATCTGCTTAACTCCAGCAGTTTGCAAGCTGTCAAATACAGAGACTAGTTTCATTTGTAGTTAGGTTTTGTTTGAATTACTAATATGAGCGTCCAGAAACCTCAGATCAGGAGGTTTGTTGTACAAGCACAGGTCAAGTTGTGCCCATTATTTTTCACATTGCTAAGTGTCTTGGCAATACATGAGGCAATATAGAAGGTGAATAAATGTATAGTTTGGTTGCTGCCTTAATTTCTGAGTAGCTGAGCAGGAACAAGCCCTGGCCTCAGTTAGGACCACTAAACCAGCTGAGGTAAAGAGGGGGGAAGAAAGGCAGAAGGAACTACCTGACGTTCATATACTTCTTTTCTTTTCTTAATTAAGAGGGAAGCAACAAACCAATGGTGACCCAGAAAGGATGAGCACACTGCAGAAGAACTGGGGCAGATGACCAGCTCTTGGTTCAGCCAACCTCTAGTGTAAGCAAAGCCACGTGCTGTGTCCTCACTGCCTCTGTGCCCATCTGTGTGTGTCTGCAGCAAATATCCCTGTTTCCCAGTGACAGATGGTCTCTGGGCTTCTCTTATCCTAACTGCAGAAAAAACTTACCCAATATTTTTCAGAGGAAATTTTGAAAAAGGAACTCTGCTGATCTTGCCTGCTTGTTTTCCCACCCAGGAGAAGCATACCTTGGGCTTGAACTTATGCTGCAGCCTGTGCAAGCAAGCCTGTGCTCATGGCACAGTCAAAGACCTTCTTTAGGTCTGTGTCTGTGAATGATGATGGCATGGCAGGCTGGAGGAAGATATCTGCAGGCTCAGAAAGGTTAAGTGATGACCCAGGCAGCACAGTGATTCTGGAGAAGAACTGAGAAATAAATAATTCTCTTGCCTTTCGAGGTTCTGATTCAACTCATTGTGTAGATAAAAATGAGCTTCTTATGAAATTGTATCTAGCCAAAATTTGGGCAATCAGGACACAATAAGACTGATGAAAAGAACCAATGCCCTCACTGAATGCCAATATTTAATTATTACCTTCAGTAAACAGCTCAAGAAACAAAAGATCACTTCTTAGGCAAGAAGAAAATGGAATGAGACACATATTTATGACTATTATGCAGATGCAGAGAAACAAAAAATATGAAGAACACTGGTGTTTGAAAACACAGGAAGATTAATAACAAATTCTGTGAGCTTTCATCACTTAAATGCCAGGTGTAGCTTGGAATGTAATATTAAAAATAAATAGCATGGTAAATCACCCTGGGATAACTGCTTATAGTACTTTTAATTTAGAGACAGAGTTTAGAGTACCAACAGCACTGTTCTTCTGAAGCATCCCTCTCTCAGTGCAGAACCAAGACAAATATCAGCTTCCACAAATACAATAACACAGATTCTTTGATGTCCCTTAGAGTCAGAGAACTCTCCAGTCCTCTGGGTCAGAAGGGTCTCTGGAGGTCTTTAGTTCAGCCTTCTGCTCAAAGCAGGTCCAGCAATCACATCTGCTTGGCCTGCTCCTGCCTTTTTCTGGGTCTGCCTTGAGAAAGTTCTAAGGGCAGCGAGCACACAACCTCTGTAAGCAACCTCTACCTGACTGTCCTCACAGGGAAAAAGATTTTCCTCATACCCAGTCTGAACTTCTCTTGTTTCAGTCTATGACTGTTGTCTCTCTTTCTTCTGCCACACAGAGGCTGGCTCATCACCTCAGTGTCCTGCCAGAGGTTGGGGCCAGCTGATGCTCCCTGAAGCCATCTCTTCTCCAGGCTGAGCAAGCCCCTGTCCCTCAGCAGGGACGAGGACTCCAGCCTCCACCCTCCAGCTCATCCATGACTTTCCTCTATTGGCATGAGGTCCAAACCTGAGCACAGTACTCAAGGTGCAGTCCACCAAGTGCCAAGCCAAGTGTTAAAACCTCTCTTCTAGATCTGGTGGCTGTGCAAGTTGGTTAGCTGCTGTTGCTGCCAAACACAACGCCGGCCCATGCCCAGCCCACTGCCCACCTGGCCACCCCAGAGCAGCTCCCCTGCCAGCCAGTCCCACCTGCACTGCTGCAGGGCTCTGCCTCCACACGTGCAGGACTGTGCATGTGTCCTCACTGAACTTCACACAGCTCCTGCCAGCCCAGTTCTGCACCCTGCCTGGTTCCCTAGGGACAGCAGCCCTATGCCCCCAGTTGGGTGCCATCTGGAAAGCTGACAAAAGCACGCTCCATCACCTCCTCTGGGTCACAGATAAGAACTAAGGTCATTTTGCCCTCACACTGGTGCAGGTAACAAAGCCACGACCAAACCATTTGCAAAAGTTAACCCTACAAAGAAGGACAAGGTGAGGACCAAGTTCAGAAACAGCACTGATGTGTGGACAGCTTGGTCCTACTGAGGCCAACAGCAAAACGTAGCACTTGGATCTGTATTTCATCTTAAAAAAGAGCTATAAAGGTTAAGATAAAACCAAAAAGATTAACCTATAACCATGGTCCCTCTCAGTAATTTTTTTGCAAAGTACAAGTTCTACTTGGTTTTGTAGGTCTCTGATTCAGTCACAGGTAATGTAAGTCCTAAAATAAGGCTGTTGGAGAGCCAGAAATACTTTAAACGGATTTCTTTCTAATTGACTGGATTTCATGTTGATTGTACTCCTGGAAGACCTGATTAAGTGAGTTCATTACCATTTATAATTTTATGACAGTATACTTTGGAGATTCCAGCCATGGAAATGATCACAGTCTAATCAAGATATGCAGACTGAAT
>NW_008590455.1:44570-48695 GCF_000691845.1 Merops nubicus | reverse complement strand
CTATGGTTCTATGATTCTATGACTTTGTTGCCATGTCATCTAAAAACTGAGAGGATTTTAGTTCTGCCTATTAAAATACTACTTGTCTGCATTGGCTTCTTAATGAACCCACCCTAGGACACTGCAGGGGTCTGGACCAACAGCCTCAACTCGATTTGGTGCAGCAGTTGTGATCCTGTGAGAATGTCCTCTCAAACTCTTGTTCCTCTTCCAATAAAAGATTACACAGCTACAAACTTTGCCTCACAGATATCCCTAGATCACCAGGACCCCAGAATCACACCCAAAACCATGAATTCATCATATACTGAGGGTCATAAGCCTCAGTTATGCTTTGTGATCCATTTGGGACCACAGTGGGGAAATCTGCAGCTCAGGGAAGATAAGGGATGGAGTGGCTTTGGCATCCTGAGGTATGTGAATATGACTTTATTGGAAGGGTATCTGGGGTCTTGCTATTTTTGGCAGTTCATTTCCATGCTGGTCAGCTTTGAGCCAAAGGCCACCACCAGTGAGAGTATCACCATGCTTCATGCAACTCCTGATGTTTTGCACTATAGGCAAAATAAAGGCAGGTTCATACCTTTCTCTTCTGATCCAGATGCCAAACAATAGCATCTTCTCAACCACTTCAGCTTTCTCCTTCCCCTGAAAACTGTGGTTTATCTTGCACCAAAAGGCTGTTGAGGGATAATAACTTCCACCCTATCTCTGTTCCATTACCTCAACATGGAAAAGCCATTTCAGGATGGTGATTTCATTATACATCATTGATGTGGGATAAATTATTAAAGCAAATTCATAAAAAATGAAAGACATTTTAAACAAAGAAGGCATCCTAACAGTAACCCAGAAATGTCACAAAACCTGATTTCCACCAAATAGGAAAACCTGCCCCTCATCAGAGCAAAGAGGGTAAACTATGAAAGATACATGAGGGTAGAAGGAGAAATGAAGTGACTGGAATGACAGAGTGGGAGATAAACACATCAAGGTAAAGGAAACAAAAGAGAAAAGACCATGAAGGAAAGGGGGAGTGAATAAAGGTTAAATAATTCAGGTGAGGATTGTTAAGAGCCTTGAAGAAACATGGGAAATTAAGTCATCTAGGAATCACTGGAGGAGGGCAAGGGGAAACAACTAAACCGACACGCTTTTCACAGCATTAAAAAGAATTGTTGGATTTTCTCTGCCATTAGAACAGACCTTGGCTGGTATAAATCCACAAGGAGTCAACTGAGTTGAGGGTATTTACACACTTCTGAGGCAGTGGCCCATAAATCAGAAAGGCAAATCCAGTGGATGCAATTCCAGCTGTTGTGACCACTTTACACCACAGATGTTGTTGGCCTCAAATCTTAATTGAGTTCCCTTTTGGTTCTGCCCTGGTATTTGATGGATCAGTCTGGGGGCTCTACCCAGCCACTGAGCTCCTTCACTCACTGACTTATTAAATGGAAATAATCCATCAGATAAGGAGTTTTGCAGCATTAAGCCATGTTAATGCTGCCAGTGCTGCTGGTGGGCAAAGCATCTCTTATGGACTTTACTTGTTTCCTCATCCTTGGGCATGCTTTTCCCTGAAAACCAGTGAAAATCTTCAAATCTGTGAAGCCTGGGACATACAAAGAGTGAAATCCAGTCTTAAACACCCTCCTGAATATTTTCCACTTATTTTCCAGTACTGCTGTTCCTCTTCCCTGGGGAATACATCCTTCCTGGACTAGTTTTATTACCCAGCTCCTGGAGGGGAGAACAGAAAATTCTGCCTCCTGCCTCTTATCTCTTTGTATTGCATTTAGTTTCTGTCCAGGAAATATTATTCCTTTTCTTTCCTTGCTCTAATTTCTGGTCTCCTGCGTTGCTCCTATTTTAGCCTTGGCTTTGGTTCCGTGGAGGATTTTCTCCTCTCCCTCAGCCTTACCACAGCTGATACAAAGCACAGCCAAAGTTATAAGGATGTTCCAAGTAAGCTACAGATAAAAGCAGTCATGCAAAATTCAGCTGCATTGAATTAGTCTTGCTGGTGGGAGGATAATTCCTATTAATCACATCTATTACAGTAATACCTCAGGATAAGCAAGAAGATGGGCAGAGCAGTGAATAGCACAAAATGAGGGGAATTCCCAGACACAAATACAGAGCTGAATCTGCCAGGATACAGAAATCGTTAATTTTTGTTAATAAACAATAAATATTCCAGCTCTTGGCAACATAAAAATTTTGGAGTGAGAAGGGGGAGATGCTAAATTAAATCTGAACATCATAAAACATTTCTTCCTCATATCTAGTCTAAGTCTCCCCTTCTTTTAGTTTAAAACCATTATCATGCTGAGAAGATTGTCCACATCTTTCTTCTAGGCCCCCTGGAAGTCCTGTCAGGCCCCCAGAAGGTCTCCCCAGCTGGAGCCTTCTCCTCTGCAGGCTGCCCAAGCCCAACTCTCTCCTGCTGGGCTCCCAGCAGAGGGGTTCCCCCCTCGGGGCATTGCTGGGGCTCCTCTGGCCCCGCTCCAGCAGGTCCCTGTCTCTGCTGTGCTGAGGACTCCAGAGTGGTTGGACTTGAGGATCTTAAAGGTCTTTTCAAACCTACGTGTTTGTATGATTTCTATATGAAATGAAATTGGAATTACTTTTGGTTTGGTCAGTCTGGATTATCACACTCAGTCTGGTGGAAAAATGTGGGTTATTTATGAGTTATATGAATGTTTTTTAAAATGGGCATCATCTGCCTTGATTTGGGTCGGTGTTAAAATTGACTCTGCTGTTTCAGAACCTTCCTTTGTGAAATTTCACCTTCCTACTTCAAACACATTTCCCCACAGTTTCTACTGGTGAAATGAAACTTGGTGGCCCCTTGTTCCTGCTTTCACCTTTTGCTGAGCTGCTTCAGGGAGCCGAGGTGACAGAAGTGGTGTCTGTATTTTGGTGAATGTTAGGGTTGGCTTTTCTGTCCCTCCAAGCCAGCTCCCTGGAGATCAGATACTGATAGGAGAACAACCTTTTTTCCTCATGTTTTCCACCATGGATGTTGGAGTTATTACAAATATTTGCATATATTTAAGATCCTGGATGCAATTCTGTGCATTCTGCTTTAGGAGACACTACTTTGGCCAGAGGATTGGATGAGATAATCTCCAGAGGTCCCTTCCAACCCCTACCATTCTGTGATGTTGTGATCCTTGGCCAGCTGGATTTGTGGTGCATTTTTTCCTCTGGTGCTTCTGATTCAGGGACAAGTGATGGGCTCTAAGACATCAGAGAGCAGCAGCCAGATGCCTGCCAGGTCCTGCTTCCCTGGGACAACAGCAGCTCAAGGGATCTAGAGAATAACATTCTGCAGGCCACTGATGTCTGACACTGGAGCTTTGGACTGGGTTTGTTCCTAATAATTGTGCAGTCGTGGTAATTATACACAAAAAAAGTTAATTACTTAATCATGTGTAACAAGGACCCTTCAGTTACTGAGAGAGGCACACGCTCGCTGCAATTATTCACAGGCATGTAATCTGCTTCCCTTTGTACTGAATATTTCATTAGTTACTATTCACATCTTCTCAGAGGTGCTTTGCAATGGTTCAGTGATTGGATTTACTCTAATTTCTTCTTGGCTTGTATAAATGCTGCCATGACAAATATTCCTCTGTATTTTATCTCTTTAACAAGGTTTGTTTCAACCTTCCTGTTTCCAGAGAGAACTCACCATAATGTGAATGTAGAAACAGCACAGTTTGGGTTGAAAGGGACATTTAAAGGTCATCTAGTCCAACTCCCCTGGACTGAGCAGGGACATCTGCAACTAGAGCAGGTTGCTCAGAGCCCCGGCCAACCTCCCCTGGAATGGTTCCAGGGATGGGGCAGCAACCACCTCTCAGGGCAACCTGGGACAGGGGCTCACCATCTTCATCATAAAAAATTTCTTCCTTATATCTAGTCTAAGTCTCCCCTCTTTTAGTTTAAAACCGCTGTCATGCTGAGAAGATTGTCCACATCTTTCTTCTAGGCCCCCTGGAAGTCCTGTCAGGCCCCCAGAAGGTCTCTACAGCTGGAGCCTTCTCCTCTGCAGGCTGCCCAAGCCCAACTCTCTCCTGCTGGGCTCCCAGCAGAGGGGTTCCCCCCTCGGGTCAC
>NW_008590455.1:24185-44446 GCF_000691845.1 Merops nubicus | reverse complement strand
AGCAGGAATTTGAAGCAATTTTAGGCTTTTGCTTTGCCTTCAAGGTCCCATGGATGGATCCCTCTGGTTTTGTCCCAAGTCTGTATAGATTTTGGCTGGAATCACTCTTGATTTACTCCTCCAGAGCAGAGGGGTTGGTATAGGATGAGTACTTATGTAGTAGGAGCAGGGGGTGTATCATAGACTTGCATTTTCACTTGGAAATACTTGAAGAACCTCTCCAAGGCCAAGGCAGTTTCTGTTTGAACATGTCCCAGCATGAAAGCTCTGCTTTTGGAGGGTTTTGCAACTGTCATGCCCCAGGGAAGCTGCCCAGCTCCTCCCACTTCTGATGAAGTATCTGCCTCGCATAATCAATTTGGAAAGTTAAAATTTAGCACTTGCAGAATGTAAGGCAAATCCCATCTCTAAGCGTGACGGTGCTTCAGTCTAACCCTAGAAGTATTTACTGGGGTGTGCTGGGCCAGTTCCTTGCTAGAACTGCAGTCTGGGTACTTCATGCACTCTGCCATCTTTCAGGGAGCAGCTCTAGGGCTGGACAACACCTCCCATCACATGCTGAACACATCTCATGGGTGTAGGGAGCCTCATCCAGAAAAGATGGGCATAGAGAACAACCAGACTGGCTAACCCCATGAACCAGTTGTATTTCTCCTACAACATTTCCAGCTCATACTTTACAATTTTTTCACAGGAAACATTTTTCGAAAAAATGCTGAGAACAAGCATTAATTTAACAGCAAGGTTTTGGTGTCTCGTGCAGCATTTGCCCTAAATGCCAAATTGAACAAATTGAATATTAACAGCCACAGAAGAAGTTCTGAGATGTTCTTGGCTACAACACAATGACAAGGGGAATTTGCCAGATGTTTACACCAGGTGTACTTCACCTGGTGACACCCAAATGTGAGTTCCTGACAGCAGTTAAGGATTTATAAAGCATTAAATCTTCCAAGAAGTTTTGAAAGGAGTTGCTGATGCTCTCATCTATGCTTCTGGGATAATCTCTGGAATCTGGTATGAAAATTCTATGAGTTATGGAAATGGATCTGATCTCTCTGTTGCCATATGAAGTAGAGACACCCTTGAAACCAGTGTCATTCCACAGCTATGAATAAAGGCAGAATTGGACCCATGTTTCTTTCTTGGACTTTACTGAATATAAATCAAGGCACAGACATGCTAACTGCATTACACAGGTCCTGGTGACAGGAACTTCTCAGTGCTTGAGAGATAAGAGAAACTGTCACTCAACTCTGATCATCGGGTTTATTGTATGCCAGCCACACGAGACACATTTCATGCAGACTATACATTTGCTCCATCAAATTGCTCTCAGAAGAAAGTGCTCGACTTCACGTGCGTTGGTCCTGCACTAAGGTACTTGGTTCTTGATCTGTAGCACCAGTGGTTTTTTCAGAGGTCCTGGAAGCAGAGAAAGACCATCATTGCAAAGCTGTCAAGAGCTGGAGCACAACAACAATCTGCCACCCCCAAGCTGGAATTTGCCCTGTGACAAGTGGCTCTGCAGAGCGCTCCCCAAGCAGCCTGCGCATGGTTGGGATGTCCTCAGGCTGGTTGGTGAGCCTGCTCCTGGTCCAGAACCTGTGAATGTCCACCAAATGAGGAGGGCTGGAGCTCTTGACTTTTCGACCAGCCCCTGGTTCAGCTGGGACCAGGATCAGGCCCACCCATCAGCTATGAAAAATGCTTGCCAATTGATTATAACCTGCGTTGAATGAGCACCTCACTGTAAAATTGTCTCACAAAGAAGCAGTTTGTTTCCCTCAAGGTGGATGGAGAAAGCCCTACAACGCAGGGGAACCGAGCTCCTGTGCTGCTCAGGAAGCCCTTGATGCCTGTTAAAACAACCGACAGGAAAGCAAGGCCAGCTAACACATACCAACCCCCATTTGAGAGCACCCCTTCTCCTCAATGACCTCAGGAGACACCGGGATGTGATGGTGGCACCAAGGCGTTGGACACCTTTTAAGATAAGCTCTCGAGTCAGCTCTGTACCTCGGGTAGTCTTGGATGGGAGCATGAAAGAACAAAGCCTGGAGGTTAGTGTAGGTGCTGCCACAAGCTCTTGATGGGTGCTGGAGAGAAGATCAAGGCTTGTTGAAGTGCAGAGGGAGAGATAGGAAAGGAAAGACCTGGAGGGAATGAGGGAATCAATCTTCATTAGGAGAAAGAAAAGGAGGATGTCCAGGGATGGTTTGAGATGTGTAATGGGTGGAAAGGGATCTGTGAAGCAGCAGAAAGCAGATGGAGAGGCAGGAGAAAGCTGCTTGGCTTTAAAATGGGCAGCTTTGCATGGTGGTTGCATTAAGGGACTGTTGAGATCCTCCTTCATCCCCCAGCCTGACACTGGCTTTGTGTAGTGAATGGTCCCAGGCTGCAGGTTAAAGGAGGAAAGGAGAGGCCGACACCATGGCCAGGAGGACAGGTTACCATCTATGATAAACCATAGATGATCATAGAATCATGGATGATCATCATCCTTGGCCCATGAAACCAGTCAGTCCAGCCCAGACATGAGTCTAACCAGCCCTGCGTGAGAGGCTCGTGGGGCAGGACCACGTGGAGAGCCCTGGCAGGGCAGCTTTCACTCAAATACTCACCTTCATCATGCCCTTGGTGCTTACAGAGAAGAGACATTTGCTGGCAGAGGTTGCTAAGGCCTCTCCCGTGTCCCCAGTGCAGAAAAATTGCTGAGTCCTTCCAACTTACCAGTTCCTATGGGATGAGGTGGACCCAGCACAGCAAATCAAAGGGTTAGGAGACAATGCAGGGCAGCTTCTCTTTGGAAAGATGTCCCCTGTCAGGACAGACAGGTCTATAATGCTGAGGCACAGACTGCTAGAACAGGACCCATTGCCTGGTCTCTGGAGAAGGCTAGAGAACTCTGCACATCCTTGCCAAGTGTGCCCAAGGGTACTTGCAAGCTGGGCAGGTTGAAGGCTGCCAGCAGCTACTCCAGATGCCAAGCCACCCCCTCCAAGCACATCTGCATGTCTGCTCCAGCAAGGGAGGAAGTAGCAGCTACGGGGCCCGAGCTCAGGTCTTCCCATCCCAGTGCATATGTGATGATCCAGGCTGTAGGTGGGTCACACCAGACTAAGCCCATCTCCTCCTTGGTGTCCAACCCTGCTCTTGGTGCTGCCCTGAATTTCAGAACAGAGCTTGAAAGCCCCAAACCACCTCTCCCTGGAGCAACATAAACTGAAATCGCCCTCCATCAACACTACCCTTAGCCCCTGCTACAGTCACTGGGGGAATAATTCACCCTTCTTCATAACCTTGCTGTGGTACCTCTCTGGTGAGGCAGGAGGAAGCCGTTCCCATCCCCAGCCTTCCTCTTTGCATCAAATACAGGTATTGTCTGATTGTCCTTCCCAGTAAAGCTCATTCCAAACCTCTTTTAAACTGGAAGGAGTGTGAGGGGGAGGTGATTACATTATTTTCCCCAGGAACTGGTATGCAGGGGCAACCCAGCATTGCACAGCCTCTCAGCAGGAGGAGAACAACAGCCCTGGCTGCTCTCTGCAGGGTTGAACATTGGAGGGTTGAAAGTGGGATCCTGAAACAAAACAAGTCCTAACACAAAAGCAGCAATATTCACAAATAACCTTTGTCTTAGCTAACCAAGGAAGGAGTGTGGAGAACTTTGCCCTCACAAGGGCTGCTGGTGGCAAACTGTTGGGTTATTTACGTGATGTGACAAGGTGGGAAATGCAGAAAAGCTGAATTGATGGTGACAGGTCATCACTTGGGCTACATCAAGAGAGAGATGCAGAAAGAATATGGAACATAGCAGGGATTCGTCCCCCAGAGGCAGCATGTGGGGTCTGGAAACGAGCAATGGATGACCACCACGAGCACACGTAACACAGTCCCCATTGCTGGTCCTGGTGTAACAACAGGAAGCTGGGATCTTGTCACTTGGGGTCTAAACTTGCCTCTGATGGTGATGGGCTCCAGCAACGTTATCCCTTTCTTCAGAGATGAGGAGGGCTTGCTCACAGCTTATCCCTGTTCCTCCATAGATTCAGGTCTTGATGTTTTAGTGGCCTCCTACCTTCCTCTTCTGCAAAATTATCTTCATTCAAAGCAGTTTAACTATTTGGGAGTTGATATGAATCTATGTAGACAGATCCAACTCCAGGTACCTGGAAAATTAAAGTTGTCTTTGAGAGCATATGGAAGCAGTAGGAATCCTCTGCTGGTGGCTCAAAAAGAGCAGAACAGCCCCAGGCACATATAGCTGTGATTTGTGGTGTCAAAGAAGCACTTTTTTAAAAAGAACCATGAGGAATCTTTCCTTCCCAGAGAATTCAGCTGTGGAGATGTCTCTCCTTTGTGGGGGAACTGACCTTGTGGTTAGAGCTCTCACACAGAGGACACTGGAAGGTTCACGCTCCTCAGAAGATACAAACTCATTGATTCCTGGGAGAATGCAATTAACCATTAGGTTGTAGGATAGGAAGAGTCACTTCTCTCTTCTGAATGCTTTATTGCCCTTTGGGCACTGAAATTTGCTGTCTGTGATAAGTGACAAAATTTCAAATTGTCTTTGTCCTGAAAAATGGCCTTAATGTTGTACTTAATATCTGGTCTCAGTTACACTCTTTGGAAGAGGCAGCAGCATCAAATAGTGGGACTAACACTGCAAATGACAGCAGGGAAACAAAGAATTTCAGCCTGGGTATGTATCTAAGCACCCAGAGATTGGGTGGGCCCTGAAGATGTTCACCAGTTTGGGGTCAGCAAGGGCTAAGGGAGAAGAAAGTGTCTGGTTGTGAAATCTGACTTGATGTAGGCGTGAGGTGAGCAGGAGAAGCTCAGCACTTCCAAATTTCAACAAATGTCCACCTGTAAAGCAGCAGATATACAAGCTCTTCCAAAGGTCTGCTAGCAGAAATATAGATGTTAGAAGACTTCAATGTACCTCCAAGGTCAACAAGGGACCTCAGTGGCATGCAGGAATCTTAGAGTCAGAATTATTTGGGTTTGGAAGGCACCCTAAAGACCATCTAGTTCCAACCCTGCTGCCATGGGCAGGGACATCTCCCACTAGACAAGGTTGGTCAAAGCCCCATCAACCTGGCCTTGAACATATCTACTGCTGGAGCATCCACAACTTCTCTGGGCAACCTGGGCCAGTGACTCACCACTCTCAGGGTGAAGAATCTCTTCCCAATTTCTAATCTAAATCTCTCCTCTTTCAGTTTGAAGCCATTACCCCTCATCCTGTCACTGCACCCCCTGATGAAGAGTCCCTTCCCATCCTTCTTACAGGTCCCATTAAGCACTGGAAGGCCATCAGAAGGTCTCCCTGGAGCCTTCTCCTCTCCAGAACAACCCCAACTCTCTCATAGGGCAGGCTTGCCCTAAATATTCTTCAGTCCCTAAGACTGTGCAGATGAGATTTTATCTGCTGTTTTAAGCTATTCTACAGCTTTTTCACTCTTGGAATCTAGAATTTGGAGGAGGAGACAGCAGCACTATGCAAGCACGGCAGGTGAGAGAAGGTCACAGTGGTATGTAGGAAAAGATCCAGGGAATCGCCTACACCAAGGGATCCTCTTTCCCACTGACTCTTTTATTATCTACACTAAATCCTTAGAGCCTGGAGACGTCAAGCAAAACCCAGCTGCAGGCCTCGCTCGCCCTAGAGGAGATCACCAGGCTCCGCTCTGGGGATTGGATCTCCCTACACATCCCATCTCCCCTGACTCATGGCACCACTGAAGGAAGGGGGGGGGACTGAGCACTGCTTGATCCTTCTCTTGTCTACGTTCAGCAACCACCTTCAGTTCAGCCTTGAGTTAGGTCTTCAGACTTAACTTCTGCTGGTGGCCCATGAAAACGGACTGAGGGCCACACTGTGAGGTCAGGGGCTCGCTCAGGGTGACAAGGAGTCTCCTCTGCTTTCTGGCAGGGTGGTGTCACACCACTGTCAGTGAGGGACACAGTAAGGGTGAAGGAACTGAGATGCTCCTGCACCCTCCCACGTGCGTATGAAGCACCTGGGAGTAAGTGCTCTCCATGTGCACCAATAGATCCACCCAGCACAGACCAAACCAGCACTTTCAGGCAATGAATCAGGACAAGGAGCACCAAGGAGCCACCTGGGACTTAGTCACAGTTGGGTCCCTGCTGTACTTACAGGTTGAAGGGAACATGGACACATCTAGTCCTAGGCTGGAATGGAGGAAGCAGATGTTCAGGGCACCTTCTGAAGCCTCCTGGGCATTCATCTCTGAAACATATCCTGCTGCTAAGTCAGCTTCTGCTTCTTCACCCGAGAGGTGCATCTGCTTGGGTGTCCACTGACACGTTTCTGCCCACTGCTTTCTGTATTGTGCTGGGAAATGCAGGTTCTTCACCGTCATCTGCTTCTCCCCCAGGCTATTAGATTTCTCCTTTGTTCTCCTCAATTGCTGCATTTGTTGAGCAACCTGCCAGCCCAGGGCATCTCTGATTGAAGCTGGAGAAAGGCCAGATGCACCAGAATTGCAAAGGACAGAAGGTCATGAAGCTCTGAATATGCTGGGTTCCTATACAGACAACAAAGCTTGTCTCTGAGGCTGTTAAAAAAGAAAGGAAGGTACCAGGGAACAAAAACAGGATCAGAGTCATCCCAAAAGACTATGGATAGAGCTGTGGCAGCAAGACCAACTGCTGAACTGGCCATGAGGACAGACACAGAGTGCACTGGCAGACACATCTACTGAAGCCACACCAAGAAACAAGAAAGGGCAGTTGGTAGGTGAGGTATTGTTTATTCTAAGCAGTGAGTGTTATCACACAGTACAGGCAAAGAAAAGGTTTACAGTCCAAGAAAGAAAAGACACGAGACAGTAACTGGGGGGGATGGGGAGGAGAAGGTCCCTGGTAGAGCTGGGTGTTTAGGATGAGGTGGAGGGGAAAGGTGCTGGGATTGCTGGGAGAAAGCAAAGGGCTGGAGAAGCAGCTGAGGGACACAAGTGGAAAGGCTGTCAGGGGAGATGGAGAGACAATGATTTTGAAGGCAAGGAGTGGCAGCATGGTGGACAGATGGGGTCTGATCTGTGGTGAGGCATCGATGGCTGCATGGGAAGGAGCCAAGAGGGACAGAGAAGTCTGATCAGAGATCTGAGGTAAGACTTGGGGAGAGAGAAGGGAGCAGGGGCAATGGGGGCAAGGGTGTCCACTGCCCCATGACTCCATTAACTCAAAGGAGCCCTGCTGGCTTGTATCCCCATTGATAAATCTCTTGGCTCCAAACAAGATGGCCACAGCTGAAATAACCTCAGCTGGGTACTAAATCCTGAACGAGACCAAGGAGCAAGTCAGTCCAGTGACTAGGGACTACCCTCAGAACTTCCCTATCTTGGCCATCAGGTACTGGCACCAAGTGCTCCTGGGTGCTGTTTGACTGAGGAGGACAGACCCACTTGCCACAGCCATCGTCTGGTCAGATGCTCTCCACCACGCACCACGGAGGGTGCTCCAGCTCTCCAGACCTCTCTCAGAACCAGGCAAGGCACTCAGGTCTCTAGCTCCCTGAGGAGCTATGGGAAGACCTAGCTTTGCTCAGAGGCTTGAGCTTGCTGCAGGTCTCAGAGGCTGGAGTGGGACGGGAGGTGGGCAGATGACAATGAGGGTGTTTCAGAAATGCCTTCCCCTTCCCACCTCTCACAGCCCTGAACTGCTGGCATTGAAGGAGGGGTTGTTATGCCCCAGTGCTCTCACATAGCGCAAGATCTGCCACTGCTCCTCCATCCATCACTCTTCTGGCAGCTGGTTCTTGCTGCTGGTTTCCATGGAGCAGAGTCCCAGCAGAGAAAGCAGGCGTTTGAGAAAGCATAAAGGTGCCTTCAATCCACCAGCAGGTTTTTCCTTCATCCTCGGGTTCACGTCTCCTCCACATGACGGTCAGGATTAGGGAGCTGTCTCCGGGCACCCTGTTTACAAGAAGAAGACTGTTTACAAGCAGTCCAGAGTTCACGATAAACCACCAAGCCCTGAAGTCCTCAGGGCTCTGTTACCCCTCATCACAGAGCTCAGAGCTTGTGAGTAGAACCAGTGGCATCACCTCCCGACCCAGAGAGCTCACAAAGATAAAAGAAAGCGGGCTGTCCAATCCCCCACTGGATCAAACTTACCCTGACACTGCTGGAAACAGGGAGAGCTGGAGCCCCTGGCTGAACACCACGATTTTTTTCCAGCTATGCAAAAGACAGGGCTCCCAGTGCTGAACATGGCCACGTCACCACGTCACCAGGGAACTTCTTCCTGCACAGCTCCTCTTCTTCATTTGACGTTGCTGGTGGGGATGGTGGTTATTCTTCAGATGTTGGGAGGTATCAGCCAAGGCTGAGACATCTTAAAAAGCCCCTTTCTCTCCTGCACTGGCACATCTCTAATTGAACCCTAAATCCAAAGGATTCTGTGAGACAAGAGGCTGCATGATGAAGCATCCATACTCATCCTCTGACCTCACTGTACCACCAGTCAGGGCTTTAACAATGACAATGAGGTTTTCCAAGGGAGCTCAGAGATCGGAAAGGGGCAAAATCTGTAAATCTCAGTCGTGTGCCACAGGCACTGCAGCTGCCATCTGATGCAGGGAAGGGGATGGAGGGATGGAGAGCATCACCCAGACACCAGCACTGACCATCAGGACTATTTCCACCCCAGCCAATGTTTCCACACTAAATGCTCTTCTAAGACAAAGCATTTCTTTTTCAGTAACCCACCTCCAGGGCCTTTCACAGACATCCTTCTCACAACAACCCTTGGGAATAGGTGGGGTCTCAGCAATGAATCCTGCCCCCTTGGGTGTTTAGGCTTTGCAATGCTGAGCAAATTCAAAGCTTTACAGGGCAACAAGGGCAGGTTGTCCAGCACTGAGTGTGGGACCAGATGGATTATCCACCCATACTGCATGGAAAAAATCCTGTGTCGCAGGAGAAACATTTTATTGGCCACCGTGGATTGTCACAGATAAGCCCCATCAATGACCTATCTTTTACCAATGAATATTTTCTCCAGTAACAGCTGTGGTGGGGTGAAATGATAAATCCCCAGACCTACAGCTCAGCTGAAACCCTTAAATAAAGACCATCTATAAATGGATGAAGCTGGTGGGGAAGGGAGAGGGAGGGCAGGGTGGTCGTGCAGGACATCAGGAGGCAGCACTGTTATTAGCATGTAGTCACAGATGGAATAAATTCAGAGAGTGATTTGTAAAGCAGGCAGGGATGAGAAATAGCACCCAGATACAGTAAGGCATAAAAGGGTCAGTGCTCCATGGGAGTCAGCAGAGCTATGCTGGAGGAGAGACTTCAAAATACAACACCAGTGCAGACAGTTGGTGGGGATATTTTAGGAATATTAATTAAGAGAGAAAACAGGATTAAAAATACAAATTGCAGGTAGGAGCTTATGGGATAATTAAAAGAAAAAAGTGATGAAACTAAGATTAGGGTTCATTATTTAAAATAAAATTTAAAGAATCAAAGAATGCTTTGGGTTGGAAGGGACCTTTCAGGGTCATCTAGTCACTCATGGCAGTGAGCAGGGATATCTGTAACCAGATCAGGTAGTGTCCCCAGCCCTGCTTTCCTCTCAACCATCATTTTCTCCAGATAGCCAATGCTTTCATTCATATAAAATCAGTGCTTTGCACTTCCACCGCCTCTGCCAAGTGCCTGTTCGAGGGTGGCTAGACTTGCAGCACACTGAAAGTCCTCAACCCAAGAATCTGCCACCTCCTAAACGAGCCCCTGCACTTCTCTCGAGGACCTTTCAGGTGATTTTGGACCAAAGCAGAAGCTGTAGGCAGTTGGAATAGGGTGTGTAACTGAGCAGCCTCATCCACCTCACCTCCCCACCCTCTAGCTCTTGATGAGGCTCAGCTCCCCGCACGGACCCTCTGCTCCAAACACTCCACAGAGAAAACAAAAGCAAGCTACCTGCTCCGTCCACAGGACTTCACTGTCCATCTTCACATCTGCAAACGCCCAGCTCTCACGTCAGGCTGAGCTTAGCAGCCATCTAAAGGGAGTCAGGCTGGGACAGCTCGGTTGTCCCTATGGCAGGCATGGAAGTGGCAGATCTGAGCAACACAAACCTGGTTATGGTTGGAAGGCTCTTTCTTTCACTCAACTGTGCTTCTTATCGAGAAAACAAGATCAAGGAGGTGGTATTCGTCTTTAGCATTTATTTATCATTGGAAAAAAACCCTTTGAGCAAGCAAAGATCACAAGCACGTCACAATCAATTGGCGATACATTAATTGTTTTTTGGAGGGTGTTTGTGTGTGTCACTCTCATCGGAACAGCAAGAATGATAAAGCCCCACGAGGAGGTGTGCTTAACACATCACGGGAGACAACTGGTGATACGCAACCAAACCCAGGCCACAAAGTATTAATTAGACGCTTCCTATCCGCCTCCAAGAGGCAAGAGGTTGGGGGCTTGATGGGAGCCACGCTGTCACACCGGGCGGGGTGCAAATGAAGCAGCAGGTGATCGATGGGCAAAGCAGTCAGGAAACAGGAGCTCAGGCAGCAGTTAGCACCATTTTGCAGAAAGGAGTCACAGTCCAACATGGTGAAAATGAGGAAGCGAAGCAACAAGACAGCGGAGGAACTTTCACAGGGTAAAAAGCAAAAACATCTATTTTTTCTCTTTTTTTTTTTTTTTTTTTTTAACAAGGGAAGCAAAACAAGTTACAAATCAGAACCAGCACCGTGGAAACACAAAACAGCAGAGCACCCTTTCCCCAGCGGGATGGACAAGCTCAGAGTCCAAAGTGAACTGGAAATGGCAGAGATTGGGTCTCCTTTCTGATAAACCTGAGTGGGTTGCATGGGCACAGAGTCTGTGGGAAGGAGAGCAAGGCAGGATTTCACCCTGAGGCCCGACTGCTGCAGTTCCTGGCATTTAATGAGATGCTAATTTGTGTGCTTGGATGTGTGCTGAGGAGCTGGTGCATGTGGAGCAAAGGCCAGGATTGATATCCCTGTTTTGTTGCTGTATGACAGGGAGCTCCTCAGGTCCTACCAGTCTCCCAGGCTCTTTCTGCAAAGACAGAAACCTTCCAAAGATCATTCAGCTTACCCAAAGAGAGGTGTCCAAAATAGGTAGCTCGATGGCCCTTGGAAAGTTCCTTCACTAGAGAGAGAATTTTAGACCACTGGTTAGCACTTCATGCCTAGCTTTGTGTTTAGATGCCACCAAAAAGTTCATGTATTAAGAAAACATAAGGCCACATTCTGACTATCCACTGTGCATGTTCCACTCAATACTGTGATGGATGCTCTTCATTGAGAAGAAGCAATCCTGAAGCCCCAGATGATGAGCAGTTCATCCAGAGTCATGGAGATGCCTGGATTAGGTGGCCCTGAACTTCTTAATGACGTTCCTAGGGCAAAATTTGGTTACCCTTGAATTCAAGGGTTGAATTCCCATTGAATTCAAGGTGAAATGGTGGCAAGAGTGGTCAAAACTATGGGTCAAAAAATAACAAGGAGAATTGTTTGGGATGGTCTTCCCTTATGTAACGAGATGAGTGTGTTGGGCTACTAGTAATTGTCTACTTGTCTTCCTGAGAAGTTTTGCCTGCTGTGACACATCATCTTCAGGGCTGTTGCTATATGTTGTGTTGGGAAAGGACGTTACCGTGGAGTGTGAAGATGCATGAAGCACCTAAATGCCAAGGAATCACACCAAGTCTTGGAAGCTGGGGCTTCTCTGGCCAGTTGTCCCTTGTGCGATGGGGTGGGAAGAGCTGTGAGTGGTGCTCCTCTCCACCAGCTCAACACCAGCCTTTCACCGAGCTGCTCTGGAGACAGAGCTGAGCAGGGGCTTCTGAGCACTCAGAAAAGCAATGGTCAGTATGGACAGGGCAGTGCCTCCATGGAGCATGCACATCAAAAAATGCACGACATTCGCAAAGATTTCCAGTTTTACTTCCTGGAGGATTTCCCTGGTTTCCTCCTCAACAGCGGAGGTTTAAATATATATATTTCTAGATATGAATATATATTTTCCACAGACACAACCTGACTAGCTCACAGTTCTAACACAGCTAAGCTTGGAAACACACCACTGAGTTCAGAACACTACACTTACTTCTACTCAAAGGTTTAGGCTGTTAGCGCAAGGCAAACAGGACACATCACACAATACACTGAACTTGGCATCAACTCATTACTAAGGCCAGCAAATGTCACACTATCTGTACACCACGGAGCTTTCCTCCTCTTTGGAAACCTTCTCTCACCCTTGTAGCCCACCACTCATTTATGTTTCCAAAAGACCAAATTCTAACAGGGGTGAGAGCCCAAAAATGGGACTCCTCACTCTCCCAGCCCATCCCTTTTTCTGTTAGATAGTTTCACACCTCTAAAACATCCTAGCGTCAAGACTTTCCTCATTCAAACACCTCTACAGCAACACAGTTCTGATATTCTCCTTTTATACCATCTCCCTACTCTACTTCTCATCTCTCTCTTTGTTCTTCCCAATGGTTTGTCCTCTGCACATTTCAAGCTGCACTGAGCGTTAGGACAAAAATACTGAGCTGCAAAAATAAAGAAGAACCCAGCATCTTGACTTGCAGCTATTCTGCTACAGGAGAGTCTAACACCTCAGTTTGGTGGGATCAAGGCTGATCCTTACGTAGTTAGGACCCAATCCAGGGGTGAGGCACATAAATACGGATTGGGACCAGATCTCTCCCAGCTCCCACTGCCTCAACGACCCAGATGCTGGGGTATGCAATGCCAGTCTGTTGGGCCAGTTCACGTGCTGACAAGTGGTCCTGCTGTGTTCACAGCTTCCAAACTGGTCTTGCTGGGCATGAGGATTTCCTAGAGTAAGAGCACAGTAAGTAAGATTGAAACCCTGAGATCTTGCCTGAAGGGAGTCTAGGGATCCCAGCAAGGGGTTTATGGCCCTCTTAGGATGCTTACAAGCCAACATGAACTCCAACAGCTGGTAGAGTCAAAACAATGGGGTCCAACAGCCTTAGCCAACCTCAGAGACTCATTTCTTTCTACCCCTTGGAAGGTCACATCTGCAAACCAAACCATTTCTGAAATCTAGCTCTGTCTACTGGCACCCCAGAAGTGAAGAAAGCAGACCACAATTCAAAACAAAGCAGGAATAACAAAAAAGATCCATAACTTAGGGGAAACAAGAGGGAAGAACAGCCTGCTGAGAACCTAGTCTGACCTACCACATGCTTGGGAAGTCTTCACTGCTCTCTGCATCTTTCCTCACTCTTTTTTTTTTTTAAATCAAGGACTTCAAGTGGTACTGAGGGGTGAAGTTGCCTTGATGCAGCTATACCTACCCTGCAGCTACCCTGGGGGAGGATTTGGCCCGTTATTTGCATGAGATCTCCTTTCCCATTGCTTCTTGGAGCAGAAGTCCCACTGGTGTCACCAGGGGAAATTGCTCTTGGCCACCACACTTACTCTAGTGGATTTACAGCAGATCCACAGCACCACGAATGAACCTCTGCTCCTCTCTGCCTCCAAAACCTTCCACCCGCTGACACCAGTGGGAGATGGCTGAACAACAGCCAACACCAAAAGGGTCTCATGGGATGAGAGCACAGCCCCTCCACAGCTCAACAGCCATGCCATCACGGTTGATCCACCAAGCTTCATCTCCTATCACCCTGCTTGTGCATTCCCATGTCCCTCACTCTGTGCAGAGCCTTGTTGAGCAGGCAAAGCAGAACAACCTGACCTCAGAAACAAGGATTCCCTAATCCTCCTTGGAAATAAAACAGAGAAGCTTCTAATACAATCAGAACAAAAAGCAGATTAGAAGCCTCTAATTAATTTTGTGGCCTTTATTTAATCAGAGAGAAAAAAAAAGGAAGAAAGAAAGAAAGAAAAGGAAAAAAAAAATATAAAGAAAGGAAAGTGCAGTGACATTTACTCTTTTGCCTCAGCCAGTTTATTGTTCATCTCTTTGCTTTTCTCCTTGTCCTCTGGCTTTGCTGTGTTGGAGGTCTCGGCGCTCTTTTTCTTGGCAGCCCGGCCAGATGCAATCTGCTTGTCTTTGGCCTTTTTCAGGGGTTTATGGCTTGTTGTGGTCTTTTTTGGTTTGGAAGGCTTTACGCTAGGCTTTTCCACCTGCATGGAGGGCGACATGCAAAACGACAACACAGACAGAGAGGGAGAAAGAGAGAGAGACACAAGGACAGGTGGAAAACAGGATTTAGATCCAAACAGGCATGAGTGTTCCTTATCTCTTCAGCTAAGCCCTGCCACCAAGGGAGAGGAGCAGCTGGGTGCCTGCTGAGCTGTAACTGGCCAACTCTTTTTGTGGTGTTGATGCCCTGAAGTCACAGTTGGCCCTGAAGGCAGCAGAGCCTGTTCTATGCAGCTCGGGACACAGAACGGTAAAGAGGAGAGGGAAAATTATCAGTCAGCTCATCAGCTCCTTCAGCCTTCTCTGACTTCAGGAGGAGCTCTGCAAGCCCACAGGGGATTGTCTCTCTCTCTCTGGATTCAAAGCAGAGAGATGATGCTCAGGACAAAGAGGCTGCTACAAATCCCCACCTTTCTTGCAGGACACAACTCATCAGTCTGTTTGTCCCTTACTAGATTGCCACAATGGAAGAACATTACTTGAGGGTGGCTGAGTGAAATGCTGGGGTTTGAGCCCCGAGCCCCCGAATTAAGGTTGACATATGGGTGATTCCCATAGCCCTTCACAAAGAGGTGGTGAGTTTGCCTTATAGCTTCCCCCCCGGGTGCAGCTGGCCCTGCAGGGAGAGCCAGAAGGGAAATGAGCCCCAGGGGTCCTGCATTGAGTTGACAAAGGTCAGGTGTCTGCTTGGGGATAAAAGCTGGGACCACTGGCAGGGAGTCAGGAGTGTCTGTCTGTGGAGTGCACTCCACAGAGCTTCCTGGTTCAGGGCAGACCTCCTGACTCTCCTGGAGCTGGGCCCTGGTCTGTTCAGACCTTTGCAAACGCAGGTCAATCAGGTGAGAGTCACTATGTGGGCACCTTTCTCTTATGTGTTCAGCTTGCTGGTCTGGCTGTTTCCCATGCCAACTGTGGGCAACCTCGGGTCTCTGTTTGTACCACCTGTTGTGGGCCGAGTCACGTCCTTTGTGAGATCATTGGGGGTGGTGTCAATTATGTACCAGCTGATTGATCTGTTTGTACCCCCAGTGATCATTCATGCAATGTCCTTCTTGTATACAATACAGTCTGTGTATTGGTTCATCTTCCTGCTGGTGGTGGTATCATTTTTGTTGGGCCTGGTCATTGGCAGAAAACTGAGGTGCAGGACACTGATTGGCACGTCAGCAAAGTCCATGACAGTGTCTGACATCCATGGGTTTCTACAGCCTCCAAAACAGGGAAGGTACTTTCAAAATTAAGGAGGAACTGAAGCCTTAAGCAGCTCCACCTGCCATCTCTCTGGACCTCTCAAAGTGCTTAGAGACTCTAGGAAGAATGAATGCTCCAGAGTTTAACATTGAACAGACTGACTCCTTCTATATCCAGATCTGCTGCTGCTCCTAGAAAACAAGGCTGGAAGATATGTCAGCCTTGACATAGGTCCTTCTTGACACATCCTTGATCTGATCAAAGTCAAAAGTGTTCATGGTCAAAAGCCGTGGAGTGCTCTGAATTAACTGCAGGTGAACATCTGGATCTTACCATGTTGCTCCTGGGATAAAGTGCAATGTAGGGTGCCTACAGTTTTGGAGGGAGAAAGAGAACGCTGTCTAGGTAACCACCTGGGAAATGACAATGCAAAAAACTTTATCTGGGCCCCATCCTCACTTCTGTGCAGTTTAACATAGGACACTCCTGCCTTCAAAGTGCATCAACCTGGACTAGAGCCCATAGAACAACAGAATGGTTTGGGTTGGAAGGGATCTTAAGGATCACCTATTTCCAACCCTGCTGCAATGGGCAGGGACACCTCCCACTAGATCAGGTTGCTCAAAGCCCCTTCCAGCCTGGTTTCAAACAGGGATGGAGCATCCACAGCTTCTTGGGACAACCCGGGCCAGTGTCTCACCACCCTCACAGTGAAGAACTTCTTCCTTCTATCTAACCAAAATCTCCCCTCTTTCAGTTTAAAACTGTTACCCCTCTCCACTACACTCCTTGGTAAAGAATCCTTCTTCATCATTCCTGTAGGCCCCCATGGAAGTCCTGTCAGGCCCCCAGAAGGTCTCCCCAGCTGGAGCCTTCTCCTCTGCAGGCTGCCCAAGCCCAACTCTCTCCTGCTGGGCTCCCAGCAGAGGGGTTCCCCCCTCGGCTCATTGCTGGGGCTCCTCTGGCCCTGCTCCAGCAGGTCCCTGTCTCTGCTGGGCTGAGGACTCCAGAGCTGCCCCAGCACTGCAGGGGGGTCTCCCCAGAGCAGGGCCGAGGGGCAGGATCCCCTCCCTGCCCTGCTACCCACGCTGCTGGGGGTGCAGGCCAAGGTACAATTGGTTTTCTGGGCAGCAAGCACACAGGGCCAGCTCATTCTCAGTTTTTCATCCACCATCATCTCCAAGGTGGATTCCCAGATGCACCTGCTGGTTGGAAATGAAGATGCCCCATGAGGGGAAAGACAGCAGGCAGCATTCAGCCCGGCCTTAATGTCTTGGACAAGTCCCACTAGGAGAACTGGTGGCCCTGGGTCCCTTCAGCTGCATTTCTCACCTTTGGTGGCTCTTTGTAGGGTTCGCTGTAGAGAGTGCGTATCCTTCTGCGCTCCAGGAATTTGTTATCAGCTGGAGCAGGCTTACTGGTTTCCCCCTTGAACTGAGCGCTGTAACTGGTTTCATGGGTCATTTTCTCCTCTGGTGGCTTGTACTGGGGTTTCGCTTTTATAGCTTTCACGGGCTTGACGTCTACCCAGGGTCTGAACTCGTTTCTGAAGGTCAAAAAAGAAAGAGGTCCAGGCATTAAACCAACAGGAGAGTAATGGTAACATGGGAATGGAATCCCGTCACTGCTCAACAAGGTCTCTCAGAAGGGCCTTTGCCTCCATCCAGTCAGGTTTACAAAGAAACTGGCTTCCACCAGATCATTTTTTTCCTCATCCAAAACCCATTGACACATAGGAGAAGTCAAATTGAAATCTGGACTACTAAAATCAGCCAGTCTTGTGCACCATTCAACCTGCTTGTTGTGTGACAATGGTCAGGTGCCCTCTGCAAACATGGTCTCAGATGTGACTGCATTGCTTTTTTTGAAAATATAGTTATTTTTGTCTCTACATCCCTGCAAGCAGTTCCTGACTCTTGCAATTTTGGACAGAGCTGCAATTTTTTGCAAAAAAAAACCCCAAACACATTTCAAAGATCTTGAAAAACACATTCTAGTTCTCATCCACAAACTCCTTCTCTCACATTTTGTAGTTCTTCCCAACACAGCATCAATATCTTTTCAGTTTTGAAGCAAACCATTTCATTTTCTCTCTAAAACTTGCCATTCACCAAGGAACAGGGATGGAGAAGCCCCAAATGTGTTGCTATCTCAAATGTTTTGTGCTCAGACAGTGCCAGGCAGTGTTTAGACCCTTAAGACTTGAAGAGCTATCCTAATATTAGTGATAGAGGACGTCCACAAAGGGGTGAATTTTCCATGGAAATCAAAGTCCTTGTCCTAATTTCAGGACCTCTAAGTTGCAGACCCTGTTCCCTCTTGCTCTGTTCCACTCAACCACATTTGGGTTGTGTTGCTTGTTTTCAGTCTAGTTTATTGGGGAGATAAGCCCCGTGTGAGGGTACTGTCAGTCAACTCCTTCTCCTAATGGCTTTGAACATCTCCATCAGCTTCAACTAAACGTGACAAATGCTCACAGGAACACTAAGTTTTTTGTTTGATGAAGATAAGCAGTTGGACTGAGGTCAAAGGCTCAGGAAAGCTTCAGTATGGACACGCACACACACTTCATTGGTCATCAGAGGACCTGCTTAGGCATGGAGGCTAGGCTGCAGAAGTTCATCTGTTGTCCCCAGGGACCAGTAAGAAAATGCACAGGACCCACTAGAGCAGCTTCCTGCTCACCCAGGACTGTGTTTTCCATTCACATAGTCCCACTAGAAAGACAGAAAACCCCTTTCTCTTCCAAGACAACTGCTGGTCGCAAAGGCCTTCTGGCTGTGCTTCTCTTCCTAAGGCACCTACGTTCAGGTCATACCACATCTGCAGGGCACCAGCCTTGTGGGAGTCAATGTGGACTAGCCAGCACAGTCAGTGGAGCCTGGAGAGCCCTTCCCTATGCCAAAAATGGGAGACTGCTTTAGGACGAGCTGAATGCCTCTTTGGGCCCTGTTGACTGACTAGATCCGCAACTCTCTAGTTGCAGATGTCCCTGCTTACTGCATGGGGGGTTGGACTAGATGACCTCGAAAGGTGGTTTCCTACCCAAACCCATCTATGATTCTATTCTATCACCTCCACTGATGGGAATACTAACATCTAGCACATGTGAAGATACTCTCGCATACACCCCAAAATGTAGGTATCTTAATCTATGAGCCAAATCCCATCGCCAGCTCTCCATCCTTTCTTCCTGTTGAATAGCTACACCTATTTTTTCTTCTCCTTTTATGTCCTCATTGCCCTCCCCTTCTAGTACTATCCAGCCCTTCTTGGGCATGGATAATGCTGCCAAAGGCCCAAGGATATTGTCTTTTTGAAGGACGTTATTCTTCATGAAACTTGCACTGAACGGGCAACATGTGAATGGGCTCATTTGTGTCCCTTTGGTTCCTATTCCCTGAATGCCATCCACTGTCCACAGCTACTTCTCTGCAGTCCATTGTTAAAATATCCCTTCTGCATGAAAAGTTGAGATAAAGGAAAAGGAAACATCTTTAAAGGACCTGATTAAAGATGTCACTACATTACCAGCACACTCAAAGTTCATCTGAAGTCCTCTGAAGGTAAGAGGCTTCTTCTTAGGAACCACTTTTCCAAGTGGGCTTTTCCAAGTTTCCAAGTAGACTACGTCTTTTCATTTGCTTTCCAAAAGGAAATAAAATCATCCACTACTTCTCTCTGCCCATGTCTACCTGTCACTCACATCTCTCCCTAGCAACTTCTGAGACTGTTGGGTATTTTCTAGCATATCCACAGCAGAAAAAGAAATCTCAAAGGTGAAAATCACACCACCTTTCCTCAGGATCAGTGAGTGGGCAGACAGAACATCCAAATGGTGTTCTGCAGCTGAAGGGAACATAGCTGATGGTCATTTTCTCACTCATTCTCAGGCCAGCTGGCTAACCATCCCACACGGACCACCAGGTCAACCAGCCAAACCTAAGCACAGCTTGCACCTATGCAACCAGAGACAAAGGATGGAGGCTGCAGTACTGTGCACGTAGGGGCTGAACTTTGGAGATGGAACATGAGCCAGGATTTATTCCTTCTGCTGCTCATAAAATGCTGGTTTAGATGGAGGTGAGCTTTGAAGCAGTGTGATCATATTGATTCCCGTAGTGCCTGGCAGCCTCGTTATCTGCAGCATTATGCAAACACCCAGAAAGACACAGGCTGCTCCCTCTAAGGTCTGTGATCTCTGGAGACAAGGCAGATGCACAAAGCAGGGAAAAGGGAGAGAAAAGACTTGTGCCCCGTGGAGGCTGGCAGGGAACCAGCCCCTTGCATGGGCTTGCTGCTGCAATGCTAAAGCAGGAGATCATAGACTCAGAGACAGACAGCATTTTTTAGGTTGGAAAAGGCATTTAAGATCCTTGTGTTCGACCATTAACCAAGTCCACCACTAAACCATGTCCCTCAGCTTCACATCTACAGAGCTTAACAATCCCTCCAGGGATGGAGACTCCACCACTGCCCTGGGGAGCCTGGCACAGCCCTCCACAGCCCTCAAAGGCAAGACATTGTTCCTCAGGGCCAACCTCAACCTCCTCTGGGGCAACTTGAGGCTGTTTCCTCTTGTTCTATTGCTTGTTCCTTCGGAGAAGAGCCCGACCCCCACCTGGCTCCAGCCTCCTGTCAGGGAGCTGTGGAGAGCCAGAAGGTCTCCCCTGAGCCTCCTTTGCTCCAGGCTCAGCATCCCCAGGTCCCTCAGCTGCTCCTCACCACACTTGGGCTCTAGACCCTTCCCCAGCAGCTTCGTTGCCCTTCTGTGGCCACGCTCCAGCCCATCAAGGTCCTTCTTGGAGCAAGGGGCCCAAAACTGAACACAGTCCTCAAGCTGTAGCTTCCCCAGTGCCCAGTCCAGGGGGATGATCCCTGCCCTAGTCCTGCTGGCCACCCTGG
>NW_008590455.1:22761-24175 GCF_000691845.1 Merops nubicus | reverse complement strand
ATCCTGGAGCATTGCCTGAGGTTGTTGTGACCCAAGAGCTGTGGCCCTTGGCCTTGTTGAACCTCATCCCATTGGCCTCAGCCCATGGATCCAGCCTGGGCAGACCCCTCCGTAGAGCCTTTCTACCCTCCAGCAGATCAACATCTCACCCAACTTGGTGTCATCTGCAAAATTACTGAGGGTGCTGTGATCTCCTCATCCAGACCATTGATAAAGAGACTGAACTGGAGTGGCCCCAGCACCGAATTCTGGGGAACCCCACTTGTGCATGGCTGACAAGAGGATTGAGCTCCATTCACCACCACTCTTTGGGCCCAGTTGTCCAGCCAGTGTTTCACCCAGAAGGTGGGTGCCCAGATGGGGCAGACATCTTGCAAATTAATAGGCAGCAGATCTTCTTACAAGATGACAGCAGCCTCGGGAGGTGGTGGCCTGATCTACATCCATTAAAGCCTTCATTAAAGCCAAGAGTTGCTCTCCGCATCTATCAGTAGATTCCACACTGCTCTCACACGGGGCTTCATCCACTCTGGTGATTTTATTTTAATTGCATTTTTCCCTTGGCTGAGCATTGCTAAAGGCGGTTGCAGGTGAGGGTGACCTCAACATCTTCCTCCACCTCAGCCAGGGGACATGGGGTTGATGTGAGCTCCAAGCTATGGCCTGCAGCCATCTCTGGAGATGCTCACCAACACTGCTGTAGGCATTGATCACCTTCAACTATGATGCCAGACCAAAGCCAAGAGGAAGGATGGGTAGACAAGGCCTGGTTCAACCACTTCAAAGTTTCCACCTCCTTTGAAGGACTTTAAAGAGAGGTTACATGTGATCAGAACCAGCACAGGCTGTTAAGTGTATTCTGCTGCCAGCAGTTTGACTGGCACTGAGCCAGCCCAGTTCCCTCATCTGCACGTATGAAATAATGAATGGTGCAGAAAAGGGAGAGCAGGAGCTTCGCACTGCAGTCCTGCAGAGAAGAGGCATTTCTAGCTTAACATGGAAAAATGTGGCTCTACCAAAACTAGAAAATATTCAGATTTTTCACTGGAAAAATGAAGAAGTTTTACAGAATGTTTGGCCTGAAACATTTCATTCATTCTAAAATTAAAAGTTAACTTTCTCAGTATCTTTAATTCTTTTCCATCTTATTTTTTTTTTTTCCTTATTCTACTCAGGACAACATGAAAGGACATGAATCCCCTTATGAAAAAAAAAACCAAAGAAACCTTAAACTGCTTCACAAGGAATATTTCAGAACATCACATTTCTCTTTAATACTCCTCTAAACAGCAATGAAAAAATTATACATTTGGGCCAAACAAGTTAGCAAATTTGTCTGGGTTTTTCAAATTATTTTGCTTTTCTGGAATAGAGTGTCATTTGCTCCCAAATATTCTCCAGCTCAGTTTTCCCT
>NW_008590455.1:8619-22722 GCF_000691845.1 Merops nubicus | reverse complement strand
GATGTTCAGTGAAATACAAAAGTGGGAAACCCAAAATCAATGATAACAGCTGATGGAACTCCAGAACTCAATGCCAAAGGAGGTCACTGAAGCCCAGGATTTAATGAGATTTAATTACATCATGGCTGTTTCGATGGATATTGAGAATATTCAGAGGTATCAAAGGAAATTAAAGCAACATATCCTCAAGATGATCATTAACTCTCTTCAGCATTTAGCTGTTTTCTACAATATATGGCCCAAAGCAGGAGCTGTTCCACACTGCAGGAAGCTCCTCCAACCTCTCTCTAGGTGTCTGGTCCTGGCCACAATCAGCCAGAAGATCTTAAGACTAGCTGGACTGTGAGCAGCTTCTGCTCACATGGGATTGCTCATATGAGGAGATTTCAATCTAGTTTTCAGTCTAAAGCTGTCCTCTTTTCACATGTGAATAGGAAAGTTCCACTTGGAATCAATATAAACAGCTTGTGTAAGCTCCTGTAAATTAACTTTAAAGATAAGCCTGTAGCAAGGGTTAGGGCTGGGCTGGCCACTAGACAAGTGACAGATGCTCTCTGCTAACCCCTCTCCCTCCCCAAAGGGCAAGAGAAAGGGAATAAGGGAGAAAGACCTACGGATTGGAAAAGAAAACTGAAACAGCTTTAATGAAGCAATGAGAATAAAATGGAACATATACAAACAGATTCAAAACCAATATGGAACCTAAACCCCCTGATGGCAATGATGTCACCATCACCACTGGTGCCGTGGGCAGGCACTGGGCAAGTCCCAAACTGGACTCAGCAGTAGATGGGAACTGGATTCAGGAGTTGGATTTTGGAACAGGATTCAGGAACTCATGAACTGGGATTGAAGGCAGAACACAGAGAGTCCTCCTTGGACACGGACCACTGAAGGAGAGGCTTGACCCTGGTGATCCCTCAGCTTTCTGCTGAACATGTACATGGGATGGAAACCTTCAGTTCCCCAACGAGGTGCCCAAGATTTAGCAGTGACCTTGGTCTGCACAGGAGCAAGTAGAAGCAGGAGCCTTTCTGGTAGCCACTAAAAACCTCAAGCATTGTCACTGCTAGAAGCTGACACTGAGGAAATCTGCTGTTACCTCCACAGCACAGCTACTAAGACGAGGCTGAGCTGGAAACTAAACTCACTGACCAGAAATAGTTCTGCTCTAACTGAAACCAGGACAGCCTGATCCACGGTCACTGTTCTGCAAGAGCCAAAACATGACTCCTAACACATTTTCAGCAATAGAGGAGCACTGCCCCATGCTGAGGTTCCTTGTGCAATAGGAAATGGCACTTTGGGTTCTTATCTCTCAGAGAAATAAGTCTGAAATCCTGGACCTGGGTGATTCCTTCCTGCTCCTGACAGCCCGACACTTTACTGCAACACAGCACGTCCCTGCACCCCAAGACATTGGCTTCCATCATTTCAGGCCATCTACTACCCCTGCCCCCTTTGGTTAAAAGGTCCATTCCAGCCAACTCCTAATGGTCTTGCCAACATTTTGGATTTGTCCCCACAAGGGCAAGAACCACCCCCTTGTTGTCTGCTGCAGCCAGTGCCCCGCCTCCAGCTCCTATGTGGATGTTTAATGACAGCTTCAACCCCTCCTGCCCAGGCTCTTATCTTGTGCACAAGAATTTACTGGAAAGCTGCATGGAGACTGTGAATGGTACAATGGAGCTCCTGGTGCCCAAGACGTTTTACCCAGAGCTTCATAATGAACCTCTAAGAGATGCGCACACACACACACACACAAACATATGTACAGAGAGCAAGTTGCTTTGGATGAGCCAGTATCTAATTGTGTGCAAAGCCTAAAACAATGTGTGTGTTAATGCAGGAATTTGAAAAGAGGACAATGCACAATGGACTAAGTGTGAGCAGGATGGGGAGGGATCAGTGCTGGCAGTCAAGAGGAGAAAAATGCTGAGCCTTCAACAAGGTGACTTCAGTGTTGGCTGAAGCAAACTATGGGTAAGATATGATTAATGGACTGAAAAAGATGAAGTCAAGTCATTTGACAGAGCAGGACCATGCTGAGATCCATTTATAAAACTTGCTGGAGTCAGCAGCCCACAAATCATGGATATTGCACTGCCTGAGGGCCATGGAGCAAGGCCTTCCAAGGAGGCAGAAATATTGCATGTGCAGTCATGTCTACAATGACCGAAGGTGATGGTGAACATTGCAGAGGGCCAAGGAGCTGAGAGAGCAATGTAGCTATGGGAGAGTTGAGGTTGAGGGAGATGATTCTGCCCCTCTACTCTGCTCTGGTGAGATCTAAGCAACCTGCTCTAGTTGTAGATGCCCCTATTCACTGGAGGGGGTTGGACTAGATGACCTTGAAAGGTCCCTTACAGCCCACAGAATACTGTGATTCTATGAGAGTAATCCCAAGAATAACAGCTCTGCCACTGCTCGAGTCTCAGCGCAGAGAAACAGGAGAGTTGAGGACCAACCATGAGAAAAAGCCAACCACTGGGATACTGAGCAGCATGGAGAGGTCCATGTATGATAGGAAAGGGTGAGGTAAGGTAGCACATCTGGACACCTTTGACATACAAAGTCCTCTTTGAGGACCTCATGGTAAACGCCAGCACCCCTTGGTCCATTCGGAGATGTGAAGAGAGCTTAAACCCAACAGCAGTGAGACCTCAGGAACCCTCCTGGTGAAAAACTCAAGTCCATGGAGATTTATCAGTTTACACCCCTCAAAATTTCCCTTGATGTTATAGCTTATGTGTCCTGCTGATAAAGGGACACATGTTGGACATTCCACACAGAAGCTGATTTGCTATCTTTGTGCATGCTCTAGCCTATAAAGTTGGTCAGTTAAATGTTGGTGTCATCAGTGAAGCCAGCCAACACAGCCTGGTAGGAAAGCTCCCAGGGTGATCACAGCTTGCAGAAACAACTCATCTGTAAATGTCACGTTGCCCCCTGGAAAATGGGTCAGGGCCAGGCCGAAGCTCTGCTAACAGCCCATTTAATGGCCTGAATGTCTGCTGGTTAGAGCAAGAGCAGTGTCTCATCCCCCTTGTCCTCCAAACAGGCAGGTGACTAAAATTTGCCACCAGGTTAAACAGACAACGCAGCTCGTGGTGTGGATGCTGTGACCCAAAAAACGTCTTTATTGACAGGGTGCAGCAGCAAGATCAGGATTGGGAAAAGCGTTGCCACAGGCAGATCTGGATGGGCTGCAGAAACCTAATCAAGGCAAGGAGAGCCAAAGTGCTCCTGTGAGAGTTTGCTGGGCCAAAGAGCACTATGTAGATGGTAACCCTGCAAGACACATGCACAACTGCACAGCTACCTCAAGGTATGGACACGTCCACTAACCAGGCTCACTCATTTAAGTTCCAGAGGGGAAAAAAACTTAGAAAAGAAAACTTCCTATCAGCAAAAGTGGAGGAACTTGCAAAGGCAACACAGCATTGGAAATTCTGCTCTTCTCCAAGTGGAAAGGTTTTTCAGTGCAATTCACGCTGAGTTGTCTCCGATGGGACACAGAGAAACTGGCAGCTCTCTGTGGTGACAGATGCTGGGTCTGTCTCCAGCTAAAGTCTTCCTGCCTCTGCCCATCCCCACATGGAATGTCCCACTGAAGCTGTGCTCTGCTGGTGGCCTCGTGGAGCCTTTGGTGGAGAGACGTTTCAGCACCTCGTTTCAAGTGTCTGAAGACACGAAGAGGAGAGGAGTTAAAGATGCACTGTGTCAGCTCAGCAAAACACTTCAGCATGTGCACAGTGGCTCTTAGCTCCTCCTTACACATAACTCTGGGCATAAATGGATTCCTGAAGAAGAGCCTGGTGGCCCACACTGCCAAAGCTATATGTGAATCTGTGGTGTGACTGGTAAGAGGGGAATCTGGTGCAGCAAGAGGTACTTAACTAAGGCTGGGGGAAAAAAGAGGCTTTTTAGGTCAAAAAAAGCAATTGCGTTTCACAAACCAGATCACCCCAGAGATCCAGCAGCAGGATGAGGAGGGGAACCAAAGGCATGACCTTTCAGCAACGACAGGCAGATGGTTATGGACCTGAAGAGCTGCTGCCCAAGGAGATGAAAGAGGGTGCAGATGCTGCTGACACCAGCTCTGGTCCAAGTTGCTCCATTCACACTGCTGGGGCTTTTCAAGCAGACCATCACCCCTCACAGTGCTGGGCAGGGATTGCTGGGGAAACCCTGACTACCCTGGGAGCGCAGGTGTGAAGCCACTCGAGATCATCACCAGCTCCTCTTGCCTAGATCCTGGCCCTTCTCCAGCCTGGGGATGCTTTAGTGACACTGCAGCTCAGCTGCACAGGAACAGCAAGGCTTGCCCTTGAGGCAGAAGACGGAGATGGGTGGTGCTGGAGACGACAGGTAAGATTTGGACTAAATTTGTTCAATTGTCACCCAAACTGCAGATGCAGAAGGATGGGTGTCTTCAAAGCGAGATCAGGACATTGCTCTTTAAAATAAAGGAGGAAGATGGTGGAACTTAAATAGCAGCTATTGTTTTGCCACTGCATTGGTGACTTAAATCATAGAATAATAGAATGTCTGAGATGGAAGGGACCTCCAAAGGTCATCTAGTCCGATCCCCCCACCATAAGCAGAGGCATTACTATTTGCTCCTCACTACTCACTCATAGTAGTAGCTATGATATTATTTATCTGAATTACCTTCTTATGCTGATCGGGCACCACATCTCCTGAAACTTAATTGTACACATGAAAAAGGAAGAAAATAATTAGTCCCAGTGAGTTTCAGTTAATAAGAAAGCAATTCTGGTGTGGGTTTTAATAGACGATCTAGTCACCTGATCCCAAAAGTTTTACATGTCCAAGACGGCACCAAAGGCAAATGCCAGAAAATGGGAGATGGTCGATCAGGATCCCCATGAACATTCATGGAGCAGGCATTAAGGAACAAGGACCATGAAGCAGAAGAGCAGAAAAACAAGCCCTAGGGCAAATTTAGTCCCCAGAATATGCAGCATTCAAATTTTCCTCGTGCTGGGCTGGAGAAGTAACGTTCTGCTGAAAGCCCAGTGCCAAGGAAACTTTGAATACCACCTACTTCTCCTGCACACACTGCCCATGGCAGGTGAATACATGGTGTAACCCTGTCATCTCCTGGCAGCATCCCCCCTCCATCTCCAATGATCCTGCAGAGCTGCTGGAGGTACTGATGCAAGGTCATGGCCTCAACTGCTGCTCCCACCAGTGGATATGTCTCCTAGATGCCTACAGGATGCAGGAACCTGCAGCTCAGCTTAGAGGCCAAGCTATAAGCAGGATGGCATCTTATTTTCTGTTAAACCACTGAAACCTGGGTGTCGTGACAACCAGGTTTCTCCTCGGTGATCTTATGCTTCAACAACTCAGAGCCTCCAATCTAAACTCTAACCCATGGAAGCAAAGCACCCACATATGCTTAGGCTCTGAAGACACCCAATTTTATCATAGAATCACAGAATCATAGAATGTTTGGGCTGGAAGGGACCTCCAAAGGTCATCTAGTCCAACGCCCCTGCTTTAAGCAGGGACATCTCCAACTAGATCAAGCTGCTCAGAGCTTCATCAAACCTGACCTCAAATGTCTCCAACGCCTTAAATTTATCCTGGTTTAGCCTACAAAGTAAAACACAGAAAATAACAATCCAAAAATCTTCTGTATACATACTTTGAATGCAGAGTATAGATTTTATTCTCAGACGAGGAAAGAGAATTCAAACCCACAACACTTTACACACCATGGGCATCCCCAGGGCATGTCTCCAAGTTGCATTCCCACCACACACAGGTTTGTGGTTTCCCCCTGAAGGGTGAAGGTATTTTTTGCATGAACTACTCCAGCACAAATCCCTTGACTCCATCAGCTGGGGTTCCAGAGCCAACAGGATGAATATTTCACAGCAAACAGTTCTGCAGCTTGATGAGCTGCCTTTCCACTGTGTCCCAAGGGTGGAACACCAGCTGCTGAAGTCAGGCGAATGGAGATGTGCTACACATCACATCTGCAGTGTGACAACCACACGGCCTCCAACAGTGCAACACAGAATGTGGATGAATGAAGATTAACCTAATGTGGGTCACATCACCTGTCTCTGCCATGATGACATACATGTCATGATTTGACCTCCTGCTATTTCTTTACAAGGTTTTATACAAGCCAGCAGTGTGCCCAGGTAGCCAAGAAGGCCACCAGCTTCCTGGCTTGGGTCAGCACTACTGTGGCCAGCAGAGGCAGGGCAGGATTGTCCCCCTGGACAGTAGGGAGGATGCACCTTGAATCATGGTTTCAGATTGGGTCCCTTCACTCCAGGAAGGACCTTGTGGGGCTGGAGCGTGGCCACAGAAGGGCAACAAAGCTGGGTAAGGGTCTAGAGAACAAGTGTGGTGAGGAGCAGCTGAGGGACCTGGGGTGCACCCTCTGGACGTTTCTTTACTTGCAATTAAGAGGTCGTAATTCTTTTTGATCTGGAAGAACCATAATAGAACTGGGTGTGACCTAAGTAGATGAAAGAAGAGAGCTGAGGCTCAAGCAAGGATCTTAAGATAAAGGATTACTGAGCTAAGGAGAAGCAATGAAAGGCTCAGTCAGATTTTCCCTCCCCCATCATTACCCTTAATACCATCTTCTTGCAAGGGCTGCAAAATTGAGATGTCAATTTGATTTGTGCTGTGGAGGGTAAGGTGCAGAGCTCCTGCTCCAGAGTTTGCGTGAGATATGGAGCCTTGCTGGGGAGGAAATGAAGGGAAACCACCCCGAAAGCACTGTGTGTGCTGGGGGGAAGGTTGGTTGAAAAGCAAAGAAAGACTTTGGAAAGCCTAAGCTGGGCTGAGCGGAGGGGCAGGTGGTTAGGGGGACGGGGTCAGAGAGCTGGGAGGTAGAATAGCTTCTTTGGGAAGAGGGTGAAGCTTACTATGGGCACCCATCTTTTTAGGAAATCATAAAATAGCACCACAAGTCCCCAGGGCTGCATCAGGAGCAGAATTAGGTCCATTCATGGTGTCATACTCAAGCCCACACCCACTTCCAGTGAACCCATCTCTCATTAGAAGCTCTCCCTGCCTGCAAGAGGCAGAAAAGGAGATGAATTGTAGGAAATGAGAATATTAGTATAGATGACACTCTCCATTTCCCCACCCCACCTCTGCAAGCTTGGTAAACCATCAGTTGTGCATCAGCAAGCAGGTAATGGGGAGGACCCGCTGTCTCCAGCTCCCCAACAACTGGCTTGGTCCCATGGTACTGAATCAGTCAATAGTGGGGCCATCAAAGCTGTCTCGGGGGAGTCTGGGAAAGAGAGAGCACCAGGCCCTGGAGCAGATGGCTCTATTGTGAAATCTCCTCCTAATGAGGTGAAACGAGGAGTGATGTGAGTGAAAGAAGCAATTACTGGTCACTGCTGGTACCAGGCTGTCTGCAGGAAGCTGTCATGCGATAAAAGAGGATGAGGACTGTCAGAAAGCTTCACGTGGGAAATGGGGAGAAAGCAAGTTCTGGAAGAATGTTATTTTCTAATGAACGGACTGTTTTCAAGGGCTCCTCCAGTGTTTCCAAGGAGTGGAGAACCCTGAAAGGAAGCTGAGACAAAAACAGGTTGTGTCTTCATGTTCAGAAGCTCCTCTGAAGCATCGCTCTAACACAGCTGGGGCAACACACCCTTCACAGGCACATGATGATGGCCCTGTGCCACCAAGGCTGGTGCCCTTCTCCAAAGGAGAGATGGGAAGCTGAACGGAGCCCCAAAATCAGTGTCTGCAACATAAAGGCCCAGCACACAGCAACAAGGAGCAGGTCACGTGTAGGGCTCACTCCCTTTGGAGGACAAAGTGGAGCAGAAAGGTGGTTTTCTGTTTCTATATTCAAGTGTAACGTGCACTGGGGAGCTCAAACCAAGAAGAGAAGCCCAGGGTATGCGCACGGCCACCTGTACCAGCAAAGGAGATTTAGAAATGCTGTGTGCAGAAAACAAAGCCTGAAGAGTGTCACGTTTATGATCGGACTCAAAGATCTTAAAGGTCTTTTCCAACCTAAATGATTCTGTGAGGCCCCAGAGACCTGGAAGACTCAGAGATCATTCCCATTTTCATAAGCATTTTGCATTGATCTGGTTTTGGAAGCCAATGGGATGTTCCTGTCTAGAGGTCTGATGTCCTGGGGTCTTTGGCACCTCCAGATCCAGCCTGGAGCATCTGGAGGAGGTTGCAAATAGGTCACTTGCTTTGACAGAGTGCTGCACCAATGCTCATGTGTTCACAGACACAGGTCCAGAGGACAATGCCATGGCAATATGGCCATAAATAAACACCAAAATACATCTAGATCATGGGAATTCACTTCCCAAGAAGTCTCATTGTTGATGTAGGACTAAATAAAAGTGTCCCAACACTTCATGCTCTCTGTAAACACCTGCAAAGAAGCGTGCCCTGTACTCCCTTTCCTAAAGCAAAAACCCAGAGCTCCCAGACAGGAAATCTGGCAACTAAAAATGAAAAGCAGTGGTTTTCCAACCCTTCCATGAAGAACTGGAAGGAAGATTTGTCATGACCAAGGACCTTTGTGTGCACAGCAACTGTTTTTCCAAGCTGTGTGCATCTACTGGGGAAATAATACGTGTTTGGAAATGAGATGACATGCAAAGACTTGTTTTCTTTTGGAGCTGTTCCAAGCTTAATCAAGAAATAAAACATGCTAGGGACAAATGGATGAAACAGGTAGTTCATTGAGAGATGAGATGGGAGAAGGCACTGTCCCTGTCTCCCAGGCAGAGCGTGACTGTTGGAAACACATTCCCAGATTGATATTTATTGCGACTGATGGAGCAGAAAGGCTCAAAAGAAGCACTCCTTCCCCTCCTATGAATAATGCACTCCTTGTAACAGGTCATCAAATGTTTATATTAAGTAATAATTAAAGATTGCACTACAAAAAATAACTAAGATTCTAGCCAAGAGAAAAATCAACCCAGAGGAGGGTGGGGAAAGTGACTGCCTTGGAGATGAAGAATCACTCTGGTTGGAAAGGACCTTTAAGAACATTGAGTTCAACCACTGCCTATCTCTGCCACGCCACTTCTCCAGCATATCCCTGAGCACCCCATCTAGACAGCTTTTAAATACACCCAGGGATGGGGATTCAACCCCATCCCCGGGCAGCCTGTTCCAGTCCTTGATCACCCTTTTGGTGAAGATCTTCCTAATGTCCAACCTAAACTTCCCCTGGTATCACTTACTACCATTTTCTATTGTCCTCTCAGTTGCGTCCACACAAGCTCAGTCTGCAGCCAGGCGGGGCAGGGTCAGCAGTCCCACACTCACCTTTGCCATCAAGCAATGATGCTTTTGATTTCAAATCCCCAGCTATGCATCTATCTCAGCAGGCTTCAAGCCCACTAATAGGCTATTTTGGTCTTGCAAAGACACACGAGGTCCAACATGGGATAGGACACCACCAGCTGGACCTCAACACGGGATAAAGGACTGGGAGCACAGCAGGAAGGAGAGAAAGTAGCAGGGTAATGACTGAGGATCAGCAGAAGCCATCAAGATAACGTGAATCAAATGTCCTCACGCATAGACACAGGCACCTTTTATTTAAACCCTAATTGCCTGATCCAACCTGTGCTCTGGGGAGCACAAAGAAAAGCCACGGCACCAAGGTCACTGCAGACAGAAAATCAATGCAGGGAGTGCATGGTAATGACTTTTTCCCCCCCTTAGTTTCAAAGAAAGAGATTGTGAAGTGTCCTGCTGCCATCTCCAGAGATGCACAATATCCCTTGGACTTGCTCCACCAAAGCACTTAGGACATTTTTAACTCTGAAGATCTGTCTTGCTCCTTTTGCCTGTGACTACAGTGGGTTTGAGTGTCCCAGTGGACCATTACATTTCATACAAGCAGAGACAACGATCCCATTTCTCTGTGGCTCTCTGTTCTCTATCCAAAAATGTTCAACGCTTTGCAGTTTTCTGGTGCACTCCTGACCCCCACTAATGGGTGTCCTCGGGACCTTCTCTTCAGCTATGCTGAAGTACAAAGCCAAAATTTGAATAAAAGAGTCTACCTGAGGCTTTAACATAGAATGGGTTGGGCTGGAAGGGACCTTTCAAGATCATCTAGTCCAGTGATTTAAGCCAAACACAAGGGAAGGACTGGGGCAAGATTCCATGGAGGAGATACAGGGTTGTACAAGCACTCAGATGGGATGGTCCCAACGTCTCTTCCTGGTCTTGAAAACCTCTCAGTGGCCATGAGGCATCAGTTACAACTATGGGAGGAAAGCAGTGCGGTATATTTAAATTTAAGGCAGGTTGTGTCTTAGAAGGGATGGAACAGTTCCTTCTCTCCACTGTGCTGTGAGCTTGAGCAGAGCTCAGCCCTTCTCCACCCTGGCCACGCTGGGCCCATGTGATGTAGGAGGTAAGTGAGTAGAACTGCCAGCTGAAACAATGATGTTCATGCAGAAAAGGGTCCGTGCTCCAAGCTGAGTATAGGGTGAAGTTTTTCACCATTGACTCCACTAAGGTCTGAATGCAGGTCTTGGGAGATGTCTCTAGAGCTCTAAGGAGTCCTATCGAGGCTGATGCTGAGATCAAAAATCCCCCAGTGATATAAAAGTTCTGCCAAAAAATGAGCTGGTAGTCATCAGCCCAGAAAAACACAAGAGGTTAAACAAGAAGTTGAAAGCTGGTGTCCCTTAGCCTAGGTGCTGCCCCTCAGTGACCCTGGCCAGCCCACCAGAACGTGGAACTCTTGGCATCCATGAGTGTAGGGTTAGATGAGATGAGTTAAATCTGTGAAAGGGGAAAAAGCAACTTATTTATGTATTTTGTAAATAAGTATCTCCTCCTTCCATATGGTCTTGCAGTGAGCATTACATCCTCGTTTCCTGTCACCCCCTGGGCAGGTCTCAAGCCATGTGATTGCAGCTCTGCTTTAGCCCCGTGGTGCCCTGAGGGGTGTGTGTTTATCCCTGCAGAAGCTTTGAACACGTCTGCAGCACCTCTGCAGCTTCCCGAGGGATGTCTCCACTGCTGCACAGATGCAGCAGAGGGATGGGGTGGGCACAGCAAGTGGGGCGATGCTGATTCCCCTCCTTTCACCTTCTGCATGAGACATCCACGGGGCTTCATTACCAAGGCTACAGTCCTTGGCACTACCAAACTCTGGCCTGGCACCAGGCGATGCTCAGATGGGCTGGATGGGGTGTCCAGAATGGGGACCAGGTTAAATCAGAATTGTCTGCAAGCATTTTGAGAGCTTAAAATAAAAGAAATCCTGCAGGTATTTCAGTGTCTGTATGTCCCCCTGGCATCACAGCAAAGAGCCTATGAAGGTGGCCTGTGAAGCAGAGAAAACACCTTCAGATCTCCTTGCCATGCCAGAACAACACAAGCTTCTGCTCCTCCCTTTTCTGCATCCTGCCAAAAGCCTCAGGTGAAAGCACCATGTCCTCACTTCCTTCCAATTTTACACACCACCCAGTTTGACTTCTGACCCAAACATCAGCGTGATGTGGCCAAAAGCCTGATTTCTAGATCTCAGCATTAGCTTCTGGGAGCAGTCCCTCCTCCCCAATAGAACGTGAAGAAGATGAGATGTGTATGTCACTGCTCAAAGACCATGAGCCATGCCTGAAGAGCCACTGGAAGATCAAGAATTTGAGATAGGCATGTCTGTCCAGCCCTTCCTGAGTGTGACTCACAGCACCAGCACGTTGAGTTTGAGAAAACTTCTTCCAGTTGTTCAGTACCAGCTTTGCAGATTGCATCACCCTGTGAGACCCTTGGTCTACACTGACCTTGAGGACCTCTCATAACCACGTCACTCCAGGAGTTAGGCTTTGCAGAAGTGCTACCAAGACTTCAGATGTGTTTGGAGGTATCAGCAGAAGCCCATCCAAAAGACCATCCTCTAGGCCTGTGTTTTCTGAGGGTTTCCAGCTCTCAGAACGACCACTGAGAGACAAATAACAACTCCTAGGTCACAAAGGAGAAACCTCTTTTTCCTTCATAGACAGGGATCAGCATGTCAGTGAGTAGCTCCAGAAGAAGCAAGAAGAGGAATTATGCCAAATGGGGTTGGGGACAACCTCAAAGCCCATCTAATTCAGCCCACTGCTCTGGGGCAGGATCGACCAATGGACCTTTGCATCTCTCCTGAAGGTCAGCTAGCTTTCTGGAGATGTTCTGGGTCGTCTCAGAATCACCCTGGCCAAACACAGCAGACCCTTCCAACTTTGTGGGTTGGACAGAGCCTGTGGGAGCATTTCTGAGAGTCTTTTACCCCACCAGTGGAGGAAAAAATACCACAACTTTCAACAACAGCATCTCCTTCGCCCACTGCATGATGCTGCTGCCAAAACCTACACCAGATCCCTGAAGGGAACACATGGTTTTCTTTGTGTCCCTCCTCCAATGGCTGCTTGCCAGCACATCCCTCTCTGGGAATCCTCCAGGTGAGTTGCCACAGCTACTGGCTGACACCACGACAAGCTCTGCTGCTCGGCTCAGACCACCATGTTCATACCCTGGAGGTGTGGGGTTCCTGGTGGAGATTGTCACCCAGCCATGGCATACCAGCCCCAGGCAAACCCAACCCAGGACTTTACACACCTTTATAGGATCTTGCATGGACAATCTCCAATGTCCCCTTTCTTCCCCCATCTCAGACCTTCTGCACGTCCATTTTATACCCAAATAAGGAGAACACAAAGCATGGCTGAAATCCTGATCTGCAGCCTCGCACACTGGCCTTCACAAATCCAGCAAAATGGAAAAATCAGTTAGTTGCAGCTAATTTACCCCTTACTTTTAGGAACTTCACCAACAGAGTTTGCTCCGTGTAGTAAAGCATGGTTCAGGCTGCAAACAAGTTTGCAAGGCACCCTTTCAACCTCCTGCTGGGGCTCAGGTTGATGGAGCTCCACAAAGTGGATGTGAGAAGGGAAAGGGCATGCTGAGGACACCTGGAGCTTCTCCTCGAAGGTCTTGGCCACTAAATCAACCATCGGCCCCACTGCTGCCCAGATCTGGGAGTGGGACAAGGCAGGATTCCTGCCTCTCTCTGTTTCCAGCCCATCTGAACAGGATGGGCTGGAGTTTCTTCCAGGCAAAGCTGCCTGGCCGAGGGCAGATATGGAACCTCCTTCCAGCTGAAAGGCAAAGGGAAGTGTGTGAGGAATACTGCAGCCCAGCAATCAGGGCTGATCCTGAAGGATCTCCTCCACCTCTGTGTGGATGACCTCTTCTCTTGCCAGTCAGAAAGAAAACTGAAGGTTCTTCACTGCACCCCACTGGCCTGGTCAGCTCCAACCATCCCAATGTGGAGATTTTACCTGGTCTAACTGGATTTTTGTAAAACCCAGACTGTCCTGCTTCCTAAGATGTCTACTCAGCTTTGCTTTGGAAGAAATAGAGACAGAGATCTTCTGTCTCTAGAGACAACCTCTCTGCCTATCTTCCCTCCTACCTATGTTGCCACAATACCTTCTGTAGCTGATTTAATGGGGAGGAGTCAGGAGAAAAAGGACAAAGCGGAGGAAAACATTAACTCATTCACCTAATAATTTCAGATAACCATAATTTAAGTGACAGCTAGCCCTTACACATGGGAGTCTCACAAAAAGCAGATTGTTCATACCTTCTGCAAGAGGAGCAAGACTGGAATGAGCATGAAAGAAAAGAAAATGATAGACTGGTTTGGGTTGGGAGGGACCTTAAAGATCATCCAATTCCAACCTCCCTGCCATGTGCAGGGACACCTCCCACTAGAGGAGGTTGCTCAAAGCCCCTTCCAGCCTGGGCTTGAACACTTCTAGGGATGGAGCATCCACAGCTTCTTGGGACAACCCGGGCCAGTGTCTCACCACCCTCACAGTGAAGAACTTCTTCCTTCTATCTAACCAAAATCTCCCCTCTTTCAGTTTAAAACTGTTACCCCTCTCCACTACACTCCTTGGTAAAGAATCCTTCCTCATCTTTCCTGTAGGCCCCCTAGAAGTCCTGGCAGGCCCCCAGAAGGTCTCCCCAGCTGGAGCCTGCAGGCTGCCCAAGCCCAACTCTCTCCTGCTGGGCTCCCAGCAGAGGGGTTCCCCCCTC
>NW_008590455.1:0-8539 GCF_000691845.1 Merops nubicus | reverse complement strand
TGAATCCCCCAGAGCATGTCAGAGGGTCAGGATCCCCTCCCTGACCTGCTCCCTACACTGCTGGGGGTGCAGCCCAGGCTGCCAGGGGCTTCTGTGGGTCTAAAGTCTGAGATCTCAGCATCAGGGCTTGAACTTTGAACCCTACAGGAAAGCAGGGATCCTGCAAGAGGGCATGCTGGTCCTGCAGGGCTCCACGGAGAGAAAGGAGATCCACTCTGGGCTAGGCTGAGACCCCAGTGCCATACCTGCCACTCTTAGGAAGAACCCAACTGATTTCTACGAGAAGAATGAACCTGCCCTTTGCAATCGATACATGGCTCCACTCCAAAAAGCCACTGCTGTCTTTACACCTCCTTCATTTTCATATCCCTTCTGAGCTATATAAGCACCCAAGCACCTGAACATCCCCAGCCAGCTTCAAACCCCCCCCCCCCCAGATACCTTCCAGCCTTTTAAAGACCAAACCCACAAAAGCAGCAGCCCATAAATGTGAGCGGAGCACCAGCGACCTTGCAAAGTGTTTCAGGGAGACATCTCTGGCTACTTTCCAAGGCAGCACCTGCAATGTTGGGGAGATAAACACTGTGCCACAGCTAATTGACATGGGGAGGACGTTGCCGTGTAGGAGAAAGCTGGCTGCAGCCAGTGGGAGTCCTAGGGATGGATGCGGAGCTGCCAGGACCAGCCCACGGCTCCCATCAGCCTGGATTCCCTCACCCACCCACTGGAGATGGAGGAACTGGTGCCAAACTGGTCCATGCACAGCTCTGTGGTGGTATTTTTAGGGTTAAAACCAGCTGAATGTAAAGATTGGTGTTAAGCAACCCAGCACCGGGCATTCAGCAAGGTTTTACACATCTGCTGTCAGCAAGGACAAGCTAGGAGATGCTTTCAAGGGAATAAAAGGATAAATAAATATCCTCTCCAGGGATATTACTTCGTACTCCTCAGCTGCAACCTGGAAGAGAGGCCCTGGTGAGGTCCTGGGGCTGTACCCCAGTGCCATCCCTGGACACCTTGTTCATCACCTGCTTGGGCTACACCACACAGCACCATCCCCAGCCAGGGATCCTGGGTGGGTTGGGAAGCAGGAATATTTTGCTTCCCTGCTCACCTGCACAGGGGTGTAAAGTGCTTTCTGAAACCAGTTCCTCCCTTAAGAGGTTAAATTCATCTCTTCAAGGTGCCTTTTTTGCAGCTTGCAACCTCATGGACATGGGCAGCTGCTGGAGGGTTGTATTCTCAACCTCAGGGAATTCACAAAATCTCAGAATCATTTAGGTTGAAAAAGACCTTTAAGAATATTGAGTCCAACCATCACCCCAACACTACCAGGTCCCCACTGACCCATGTCCCTCAGCACCACATCTCCACGGCTTGGAAACCTCTCCAGGGATGGGGACTACACCACTGCCCTGGGCATCCTGGGCCAGGCCTGGATGACCCTTCTGAGGAAGAAATCTTTATGAAATTCTGCTTGGGCTACAGCAACTGCAGTGACTTACTGCTGGAGTCAGCCCCCTTCTTTCCTTGAATGACTAGTCCACTATTTCAGATCACCCACTCTACACATCAACCTGAGAACATCCCTCAGATGCATCCTCCTTTGCAAAACTGAATTACAGCTCCACCAAGCCCCTCTCAAAATAAAATAATAATTAAAAAAATATATATAAATTAAAACATTGCAAATGTTTTAGAACCCTCCATTTTTAAAAAGCACCAAGCACCCATGCTCATGGCAAGGTCCATTTGAAGACATCAGTCAGCTGAGAGCAAAGAAAAGCAAGATTGATGTAGGGTAAAGGAGTGCTTAGAAAGTGAAGGCTTTTTCAGCTGGTTGGAGACAGGAAAAGCAAAGGTCACACTCCACATGTGAGAGAAGACAAATTTACAACATCTCTTCATGATTTATTTGAGAAAGAAAGGACAGGGAAAGTCCTGGTGTCTAAATTAGCTGATCCTTCTCTTCTTCTCTTTATTTATTGTTTGTGTAGCAGTAGCTTGAAGCCACCAAGTGAGGGTGGTGTCTGGTCTACAGCATCTGCTCCTGCATCAAGAAGAAGCTGGTTGTCTAAACACACATTGGAAGAGAGAAGGAGGGATGTTGAACATGTTCTCTGATATGATAACTGACTTAGCAGACAAAAGAAATGTGAAAAAATATCTGGTTTCAGTACAGCCTTTGCTAGAGGGCCATGTGGGAAATTATTAATGAAGCCAGTGAACACGAACATCAGCAGAACAGGAAACTGGGCAAGGGAAATGACAACGATGAGTGTTGGAAGGCTGAGCTGCAGCCTGGAAGGAGGTTAGCAGTGTTTAACATTTTTAAGGTTGACTTTGGCACAAAAAAAAAAAAATAGGGCAACACTGATGAGACCTCCTAACGACACAACGTTGTAGGCAGCACAAATATGGAGGAGGAACGGGACACAGCAGAAGGGAGGAAAGGGATTGACCTTGACTGCTGTGTTCAAAATGGGATGAAAATTATTAGTACTAAATTCTAGGCTTGGTATGGATCACCAGGACTTTTTGCTATGGGATGGGAGCTCCAAGGCTGTAACTGCCTAGGAAGGAGAAGGACACAGAGGTCCTGGTTATCAAAGGGTAGGTGAGGGACTCATAATGCATCTGTGAAGCCCACAAGTGTGACATCTCAGTCTTGGTAGGAATGGGGACCCCATCTCCAAAGGCAACAGTCTGCAAATGTGCTCAAGAAACAGTGATTTCGTCTAGGAAGAGCTGGAAAGAAATGGGTGATACAAGGAGCAGAAAGAAGACTAAAAAACTTTGGCTTGGTAGACACGGAGCCAAACGATTGCCTACTCTATTTGGAGACAGTGAGCACAGACCTCCAGACAGAAGAAGAGCACCAAGTAACCCAGTACCAGCAAACCACCAATCTATAACCTGTCCATTGACTCAGACTGGAAATAAGATGATGGCTGCAAACCATCAGAGACCGAGGTCTTGGTCCCACTCTTCCAGCTGCAACTAAAAATTCCCCATTTCCGAGACAGAGCCTGAGGTGTTGTAAAGACTGATATAACAAACTAAATCTTTGGAACTCTTTGGTTCAGAAGGTCCCATCCAGTCCCATGTGCCTAAAGATCCCAGCTGAAGTGACACAGCTGATCAGCAGCAGTGCTCTGATCAAGTAGAACCTGCTCAAGTAGACTGACTCAGCTGATTGCCACCTCCACCTCTTCCTCCTGCTCAACCCACCCTACAACACACACAGCCCAGCTCCACACAGTTGAAGCAGCAAAAGTCAGTACTGCCTACACATCTAAGCAGCTCCCAGTTGGCTTTTGGGGCTGGACACTGTCCACCCTAATGTGATTGCAGGGAATATGTTGGCAAATCCCCCAGCCTGGACATGGAATCATAGAATGTTTGGGTTGGAGGGGTCCTTTAGAGCTCATTTAGTCCAATCCCCCTGCAGTGAGGAGGGACACGGTCAACTGAGATCAAGTAGCTCCAGCTTGGAGATACTACCAGCCTTCCTCAGCTGGTGGACTATATCCAGGGGAGATCAAGATGCAGAGTGTGGCAGGATGGCTGCCTGTCTCCAACACCCATCTCTGTCCTCTTGTGTCTTCTGTTTGCTAACACAAGGGCTCCCTCCACGCATGGTTATCACACACTCATCCAACCAGTCCCTGTGGTGCCAGCAGACATCGTGTCTCCTCCTGCTGCTCAAGGTACATATCAACTAACTGCTGATCCAGAGCTCAGCCTTAGCCCAAGCTGTCAAACATCTCTTTGAACAGCATTTTGTGGATGGAAGAAAACCTCCTGCCCCTTCCTCTCCAGTCGAGATCAAAATTGGATCAATTTGCCTACAGAGGTTGTTTTAAGGACACTCTCGTCCGACCTGGGACTTCATAGCTGAAATGAGGGTGGGAAATGAATTCTACCCAGGAATGTTCTCTGACACTGAAGCCTGGGACAGCCCACACTCACACTATTAAATCCCCTGAACCCCCAAAACAAGGTTGTTGCTCCCAAGCTGCTTGTTGGGATTTGTTCTGGGCTCATACCCATGCCCAAACTCAGCCTTGGAAGTGGTCTAAGAACAGTTTCAACAAGTGAAGAGTATAGATGGTCACGTCCCCATGCCTGTGTACGTGTCCTGGAACTGTTCAATTTACTAACACAGCCTCAGGCTGTGGGTATGATCCAAAACTTGAGAAGGCAGTGGAAAACTTCCCACCAGGTTTGGCAGATCTGACAGGACAAGCAGTGTTACCAGCTGTCTCACTAAGGTGGGACATGTCCTCCACTGGAGATTTTCAAGAATTGGTTAGATAAAAATCAATCTCCTGTGGTCTAGGTCTATCATCCCCTTCCCCAAAACAGGTTGGGGACCAGATCATCTCAGGAGGTCCTTCCAACCCTAAATTCCCACAACTATAAGGATGCCCTTGTGCAGCTCGCTCCTGCTCTCCTGGGTGGACATCCCTCCTTAAATTATCTCTTGAGCTCAGAAAAACACACGGCAAGTCTCTAGCACTGACTCATTCATCTCTATAGCTACTACAAACTCATTTGCTCCACATCTTTAGTACCTCCAGGGCTTGAGATGAATGACAGAACATTAGCAACAGGCAATTTATTAGTACTAGAGGCAGTCCAAAATTTTCCATTGAAGCCTTTCTTGTTTTGTTTCCTCTGTTAGGAAAGGAAATTGGTGGGGGGAAAAAAAAATTTGCTTTGGTAAAAAAAAAAAAAACATATCTTTTTGGTTTAGAACCTGAAACCAAGGTTTTGTAATGTTGCTTTGCTGGAGAAAATTAACTGCCTTGCTACTCATTTCAACATTCTGCAAAAGGAGTGAAATTTCCCCTTTCTCTTTTATATCTTTTTTCTTCAGGGAATAAAGATAATAAAAGAAAAAATGCAAGACAAAGAAGGGGGAAAAAAAACCCTACCCAGGAAACACTTATTTCTACCATTTTTCCATCATTTTCACACAAAAATGGGAAACATCCTTCCCTTCTTGCATTTTTGCCAAAGGTGCCTGTAATTGTTCCAATTCCACCAGCAACCAGCCCTGTCTGCACTTTTTGACCCCCCAGGGTCAACCCCAGCTCCCTCCATCCTTCAGTGCAGGAGGAAGAAAAACTCTGCCCATCCCTTCCTGGACTTCAAGGGACAAAATCCTGTAAATTGAGTACAAAATTGAATAGTGGCGTCACCAGGACCACCTCTGTGCCCCATACAGCTAAACCCTGCAATGATACCACCAGATCCTCCTATGGGACACCAGACAATTGAACAAGAAAAAGCTCCATCCAGCAGCAACAACTTTCCACAGAGCTGAAAAGCCCCCAGGTTGGGTCTTGACTCCTATCTAGAAGTCAGGTCAGATCGATATACCTAATATTCCTACTGGTTGAAGGTTGTCCTGGTCCCTGCTTGGTCCCTCAGGTTCCAGAGGTCACCACAAAAAGCAGGACTGCAGAGGAAAGGGGGGGTGAAGAGGGATGCAACCTGCTCCTGTAGCACTGCTTGGGCAGCACACGTTTTGGGGAGGGAAAATGAGGTGAGAAGCACCTCAGTGCTGGAACCTGTGTCACACACGGTCACAGTGGTGGCTTCCAGCGCCACGACTCCTGAAGAACAGCAGCAAACAGGAGAACGATGGCCCAGAGCTGCACCCTGACCCCAGCCCTGATGGATACACTGTGTAGGGTCTCAGGTAAGTCACTTGGCATCTCTGCTTCAGTTTCCCCACAGACAAAGGGGAATAATCATAGGGAACCAAGTGACACAACCTGATCACCGTCAACCTACTTGCTATCAATGGCTTCAAAAGAGATCTTCTGACGGAAGTCACTTAACTATGAGAAACTATTTGGAATGAGCACGTTCTCCCACTGTTAGCCTTGGTTTGCCAAGGGAATTTATGTGGACTGTTGAAGCACGACCAGAGGAAGCTACAAAGATGGTCAGGGGGCTGGAACACCTCTCCTACAAGAAGAGAGAGTTGGGGTTGTTCAGCCTGGAGAAGAGAAGGCTTTGGGGACACCTTTTTTGCAACCTTCCAGGATCTGAAGATGGCCTACAAGAAAGCTGGGGAGGGACTTTTTACAAGGGCTTGTAGTGATAGGACGAGGGGTGACGGCTTTAAACAGGAAGAGGGGAGATTCAGATGAGGAATTAGGAAGAAGTTCTTCACTGTGAGGGTGGTGAGACACTGGCCCAAGTTGCCCAGGGAAGATGTGGATGCTCCATTCCTGGATGTGCTCAAGATCAGGTTGGTCTTGGGGGCCTTGCACAACTTGGTCTAGTGGGAGCCAACCCTGTGCATAGCAAGGGGGTTGGAACTAGATGATCTTTGAGGTCCCTTCCAACCCAAACCGTTCTAGGATCTTGATCTTTGAGGTCCCTTCCGACCCAAACCGTTCTAGGATCCTCTGATAAATACATAAATAAATCCTACACATAAATAAATATTTAATAAATGTATACAAAGAGACATAAAGACAAATCATCATCACAATAAGGAGACATAAAGATGAATACATAACAAATGTATACAAAGAGACACAAAGAGACCTCCCTCGGGCTGGGAGTAGCCTCCATCCCCCATGGCCATCACCACTGGGCATCACCTCTGCTCTGCAGGTCCAGGCAGACCTGGGAGGAGGTCACAGGCACCTGGTCTCTGCAACATTCATTTGTCTTGGTATACAGAGGTTAGAAAAGGGAATTCCTCCCTTTAGCATGGACCTCTCCCACGACCTTGGGCTAGTTGCTTACTCTGTCCCATGCTCTGTTCCTCCACTTCAAGGAGACAGAGTGAGTTGAAAAACATTACTGGTGTGCTCTTTGGTTTCATCAAGGAATTGTTTCCCAGCCTTGGAGCATCACATTACGCTGTAGTGGCCAAGGGCTGTAAGGAAATCTCCCCCTGCTCTCTGCTGCTGGGGAGCCTTCACCCACCCACAAGCACAGCAAAGGCCACAGAGGACAAGCTCCACGTGACCCATCCTTGCTCCTCTCTTGCAAAACGTCACCAGAAGATAATTTTGGCTGCTGGGTGGCCCAGAAGGTTGCTCAAATTGTCTCCATCCTTGGAGATGTTTGAAACCCACCCAATAGGGACCCCTATGAGCAGCAAGGTTCTTGACAGTAATAAGGATTTGGAGAATTTTGGCTTTTGAAAAGAACCCAAACAATAAACAACGCTTAAAAGCTGCCTAATTGGAACAGAAAATGAGAACAATTAGCCACAACATCACTTATGCATTAATGAAGAGGCGCTTATGTTCCAGGGCTGAGCGTCAGAGCAAACACTTCTGCAATATGCTGCAAGGAAGAAAAACATGGAAGTGAGAGAACAGACAAGGACCCAAGGGGAAAGAGATGCCCTCAGGGTGTCCTGGAACATGAAGAGAAACACAAAGAGGGCTGAAGCCTTCAAGTTCCTCTTGGGTTCAACATCTGAGCTGACCTAACCCCTGTGCCTGGGGACGACACCCAGCCCAGCCTGGATGAATTTGGTAGAGCAGACAGGAGGGATGATGATGGCACATGGAAGGGTGGGGGGTGAGCAATCTACATTTCAATAGACAAGCAAACAAGTCTAATTATCCTTTGCAGCAGTGAAAGACAGCAACACAAGAGCTCTCCAGCTGTAGGACAGCTTTCTGCTTTAGTTCTCCCATCACTGACATAACGCCAAATCTTGGAAGATGACCAGACGAAATGCTGAGTCAAAAATCACAGCTGGTCAAACCAAGCTTGTGGACCCTCCATCCTTGCAAAACAGAGATGCCCCAAACTCTTGGCCATTTCCTCACGTCTCAGCCGACCACGGCTGTCACACCTGGATGCACCTGAGCCCACAGCACCACCAGTCACATCCCCAGCAAGAGCCAGTCGAGGTGAACTACACCAAAATTCAACATTTTCATGGCTTGAACCATTTCGCACTCTGGGACGTGGGAAAGATGATGCCGGCCAGGTCCATCGTGCCACGGCTTGGCAAACCCCAGCTTCCCTTTAAACCTGCCTGAGTTCACACTGGTTTGAGGGCAGGATGTCACCCCTTAGCCTCCCTAGGGATGAAAATCAACCACTCAACCATCAAAGGCTATGGGGAGAAGCACAGTGGCCATGATTCCACTCTTCTCCCCGCAAAGCCCAGCTCTGCTCTCTGCCACCTCCACCCCGGGCTCGGTGGCGGTGGGCTCTGCCAAGGAAAGCTCTGGAAGCCACAACTAACGATTTGGAAGCCACAACTGCTGCAAAGCCTCCTCGCAGACATACTCCTGTGGGGCGCAGCCAGCCCGGCCCCTCTTCTTTGCCTTCCCAATGCTCCCAACCCCCCTGCCCGGAGAGAGGGAAGAGTACCAAGCACCGAATCCCGAACGGGGTCTCTTCATGGGGTGAAGTAAGGGCACCTCCTGCTAGCCCGGGGTGCTGGGGTGCCAGTGGAGGGCACAGAGGGATGGATGAAATATGTTAAACACGGCTCTAAACATGTCAAACATGACATTAAACGTGTTAAACATGGCAGCAG
>NW_008590454.1:56734-85210 GCF_000691845.1 Merops nubicus | reverse complement strand
TTCGGCCCTCGCCGGGGCCAAATGGTCCCCCTGCCCCTCGGCACGGCTCCGGGAGCCTGAGGGAGCCGGGTGTGCTCGGTGCCGCCGGCTTTGAAACGCTCCCGCCGCGCCCGGGGGCGAGGGGACGGACCCTCGTCTGCTAACGGCTCCGGCGGCGGAGGAAATGTGGGGCAGACTCAGGAATGCACGCTTGCAAACGCAGGATGCTGGGTGCTGCTGGTGTTCGGTAGACTTTCGCTCTGTGTTCTTTATAAAACGCGGATTCATCCGCGTGTTTGTAAACGTAGCGAAAAAAAAGATGTGTTTGCTTGCATTTTTTTTTCCCTTCCCGTCTTCTATGTTAGTGAAAATTTAAATCCAAGTTATATTTGCATCTCCCTCCAGAACCAAGCAGAAAATTAAAGGGGAATAGCTGAAGCTTGCTTTCAGAGAACAGGCTCCTCCTCCCGCATTGTAAGAGTGTGATGTAATGCTCCTTTCTGTGAGCTTCAATGAAGAAAATTCTCTGTAGTGGTGCACATTATTCCTCACCCCCTCCCGACAGGCCTTGTACCGTGACATATGTGTCGGCGGATATTTAAGCAGGAGATAATTATGCAAATGATCGTGTGCGTCTGCTCTCACGTTACAGTATATGCGTATTGATTATGGTTAGCATGGCAGCTTTTAGACCTGCAAGGTATTTCTTTGTGGTCTCACATCCGTACAGTTACATACAAACAGAGGAAACGGAGTTGGGTGCATTTACTGAAAAAATATCTGGCTGTCTTCATTATGATCTTGGACTGTATATATCAAGGCTTTTTTTTTTTTTTTTCTCTGCTGGCTAATAAGTATTTGAAATAATTCGGCAGTATATTGTTTTTCTTGGAAACTAAAGGTGGTGAGTTTCTTTTTCAATTTAAATTGAGGCAAGCCAACAGAAGAGTCCCACTCAAATTTCATACAGTGTACTATGCTGATAGTTTTGGCCTTAAAAAGTTTGGTAGTAATGGATAACCCAGTTTGTGTCTGAAGTAATACGTTCTCTCTGCGTAGGGTTAACGAACTTTTATTGGATTCCCTCCTCCTGTTATGGGCATGCATCTGTGTGGAGGAATATCCCAAAAATGTGCTGCCCCTCTGACCTGGTGTGGCCTGATCTGTTTGTTACTCAGTCTTCTTGGGCTTGGTGGAGATCTTTATGCAGCCTGAATATGTTGAATATACCTGTTGACAGACAAACTTAATTAGCCATTAGAACTGATTCCAAGTGCAATATTAAGCAGTAATAGTCTCAGATTTGGTACATCCTCTACCAAAGACATCACCTGTGTCGTTGATGTGATAATTGCTGTGCTGTAGAATAACTGAACTGGGGAAGTAACAAACCCCTAAATTTTGTATTGAGTTGGCAGTATTTCAGGATGTAGCCATTTCAGAATCTGCTCTTAAAAAAGCATTTGTCTTTCCTGTGTATGTTTTTTGCCTTCATGCATTTACCGTTTACATTGCATACTTCCAGACTGTGCAGATGTCAGTACAGCTTGATGGTTAGGGAGGTGGAATACAGGATATTTTCTTCTAACTGCAACTACTCATGGCTGTAGAAGCAGGCATGGATCAAACAAAAAGCAACTATTGAGAATGACAGAAAGAATTCCAGTACGGAGCCTGTCAAAGGTTTAAGTAGCTTTGTGAGGCAGTACATTGTGAATAGAAAGGAACAATTAAGATAGTTTCTCACATAAATGCGTCTGACCCATCAAATCTTGGTGCAGGGTGTGTCGAGGGCTCCACAGCCTATGGAATTGTAGGATTTTAAAAGTACGAGTCTGGGCAGTTCTCAGTGCTGTCTGCCTTCAGTGTGCTGCTGCAGCACAAAGGGAACAAAATACTTATTTAAAATAATTTTGAGAGACCTGACTTAAGCTGCAATTCCTAGATGAGTGTGAGGCTTGCGGAAGCGTTGGGGTGGGGAGTCTTTTTCCTTCGTTCAGTTTCCAGTGATAACGCTGGGGTTTGGAAGCTTTTATTTCATTTTTTTATTTGCATTTGCATGTCAATTGTTACTGGTATCTACAGGAATCAGACTCTTTTCAAAGCAGGCTGTTTTGGTAGGTTGAAAACTAAAGTGAAGTCTGTAGTCAGCAGAGCCCCTGGAGTTCTTTGCACTACATCTAAGAGATTCTTGAGAAATAATTGACAAGAAAAGCCTTATTACCCTTGAGCTTCAATATACAGGAGTCTGCAGTTCCAAGGGGGAAGAAAATTCAGGGAAAAACAAGTGCCTGAAAAATCAGTATGTTTACTTGCACCAGCTTTTTTAGCTTCCTCCTGCTGGGAAGGAAAAAAAAAAAAAAAAGAAACTTCATAAAATCATACAGTTGCAGCCTGATTTTAGCTGGACTTAAACTTTGAAGACTTTTGCATCTTACTTAGTCGGTGGCTAGTAAAGCAGAAAGCATCCAAATCTATAACTGAAGGAAAAAAATCTATAGAATTAGCCTATTGCTAGGAGGGAATTTTTGTCTGAACCTTTCCTAGTACCCTTACAAAAACTTCTTGTGGCGTGCACCTCAAAGCAGATTCTGGTCATTATGGATTTACTTCCATTTTGATGGCCAGGATGGAAGGCAAGGATTTTGATTTACAGTTGGTCTTGAACAGTATCTGTTGGAATCTATGCGTTTGGCATTCTCTTCAGCTGGCTGTTTTATAACTGAGGAGATTGTGGATCTTTTTGCTTTATTTAACTAAGAAGGAGACTTGGCTCCTTCCTAAGAGCTGTTTCAACTTGAAGTGTTGGTTTCCTTTGTAAACAGATCAAGATTTGAGGCAGCATCACAGCTTAGGGTCAGGGATGCCCCAGACCTGTGGCAGACACCCTCTGTTAACCCCTCTCCCCCTCCAAATGGGAAGAGAAAGGGAATAAGGGAGAGGGACTTACAATTAGAAAAAAAAAAAAGTGAAACAGCTTTAACGGGAATACTAACCATAATAATAAAATGGAATATATACAAAACCAGTATGGAACCGAACTCCCCCTGTGGCAACACATCACTGTCACCCCTGGTGCTGTGGAGCAGCCCCTGGGGAAGGGTCCCAGGCTGGACTCAGTGGTAGATGGCCACGGGGGACAGGAGCTGGATTGTGGATCTCCATTCAGGAGCACAGGGCTTGGGATCAAAGGCAGGATGGATAGAGTTCTCCTCAGATGCCAACCATTGAAGAAGCAGTAAAAGAGGAAGGGGCTTGACCCTCCTGATCCTCCAGCTTTATAATGAATACAAGGGACATGGGATAGAACACTCCACTGATGAATTTAGGGTCCCCTCTACTGTCCACTCCTCCCTGCAGGTGTGGCCTTTCCTTACTGCTGCACCCCTCAGTGTGGTCCATGGGGCTTTAGCAGTGACCTTGGTCTGCACACCAGTCCCTGGTGGTAACTCTGAAGATGGAGCATTATCACTGCTGGAAGCAGACACTGTCTGTGAAAATGTGCTGCTGACTTCAGACAGTGCAGCGAGTTAGAAGAGCTTTAGCTGCCAAGTAAAATCACTGAGCAGAATTAGTTCTGTTCTACCCCAAACCAGGACAGGCAGGAAGATAAGACACATAGGGTGTTTAGCTCCAAATCTTTGTGTCATTTCCTGACAAGGGGATCAGGTGTGGGCACCTGGGTGCTAGTTCTGTAACCTTGCTGAAGGTCTTGTAAAGGGTCCTGTGTAATGTTAGGGCAAAACTGAGATGTCTCTGCATTTAGAAGAATCCTGCTGAGAAAGCTAGTTAGATTTTAAGTGGCTGGACTTTAAATATATAGCTCTAATATTGCTGCAGAATGAATTTGAACAGATCTAAAATTCACCTTAGATGAATACAAGGACGTATTGTTTCTCAAAGCAAGACAAATTCAGTATTTATTTCAAGCAACAGCAGCTTTAGTTGCTGAAGTAACACTGAAGTCAAACAAGGTATCTGAGGCTGGATGTCAAGATGATGCTTTCTGGCCATTTAAGTGTTGAAGGCTCATGTGGAGGCGTTGTGGAGAGAAAAAGTACCATACACTGAAGATATTCCTATTTTGTTCTAGTGATGGTGCCACAATTGTTATGAAGGGCACAATAGAAACTGTACCTGTATGTATTGGTGGTGAATTCTAGCTCCAGAGCGGTATATTTAGCAGTTTTCACTGCTTAAATTATTTTTCTCCTTTGTACATAGGTTTCCAACTCAAGAAGACAACAGGTTTGTTTTTTTTTGTAGAGACAGAGCATATATTTGAGGAGCAACATGAATATATGCAAATCCTGATTTTTTTTGTTTGAAGCATAGTGCCATCAACATGCTTCTGAAGGGAGTTCCTAAGGCTTTCTGGATGTGGTCATTTGAAAGGTTGGTTTACTGTATACACTGTGCTGGCATTATATTATAGCTCAGGGCTGGAATGCTCTGGTGCTATGAGAATGATGTATTTATAGTAATTTCTGAAAAGTAATGTCCTTACAAATGGTTGATGTGATATTTGGGTACCATAGCATGGGCAGCTTGAAAGGCAAACCTTGATCCTCTTTTGAAATACTGAAGTTCCAGGAATATTTTTATATAGTCCATTTAGTCCTGTGGGAAAACATTAAGCTACAAACCCTGGAGTTTTTTCAGGTACTTAAGAGAAGATATATTAATAAAACACAAGATCTTTAAAGGCAGAACAGATCAAACCAAAGGTTAAACAGCATGGAAAAATGTCAGCTAATACACCTGGAGAGAAACAACTGAGGGGAGTCTTGTTAAAAACAACAGGTAGTAAGCTTGAGATCCTTTCAGTGCTGCAGTTTGTGTCTGAACTTAGTTACGTGGATGTTAGGCAGAGAAAATGATCCAAAAGTACCTCAACATCAATAGGTGGAATAATTCTTAATGAAAATTTATGTACTTTGTACCTTTAATACAGATTTGTATTAAAATGAGACTTCTGGAAGTGAAATGTAGGCTTGGAATTTACTACAAGGATAAAACCAAAGCACCCAGATACAACCATTTGTGCCAGCAAGGGGGTGCTTCTCTTTTGGGGATGGTGCTTAGGAGGCCTTAACCTCAGAGCATTTTGAGCAGTAGGGGAGGTCCACAAACTTTGAGGTAGCTCAGATAAGAGCAGTGAAACATAATGGAGGTAGTCTAACAAAAAAGCACTTCAGCTTTTTTGTGTTTGTTTTTATAGATGCACGTGTTCTCTGCAGATGAATAAGCAGTTTAATTTGTATAGGAAGAGCATTACTTTGACACTGAACCTCATCATAGTTAAGTATGCTTTCAACAGAACAGTTACTTCATCAACGAAAAAGCAGAAAGGCATGAATATTTTTAAATGAAGGTGGTCATTTTTTAATTTCATAAAAGCACAAAACCCCACTGTGCATGCTTAAAGGGTGAAACTAAGGGAAGAGTGCTCCTCTTTCCCAGTGGAGGTGCAGAGTTAGGGCTTCCTGAGTACAGGTATGGGTATAACAGCTGAACCCAAAAACTGATTTGGACTTGAGCAGAGCACTGCATTCATTTCTGATTTGGAGTGTTTTCCAAAATTTCTTCTGTTATTCTCCATTTTTTGGTTTCCTTTTCTAAGCACTGCATTTGTTAAACAGCACAATCATAAGCTACTCTCTACCTGTAATTTTACAGTGGCTGTTGGGCAAAGCCCAACATGTGCATGAGAACACATGAAAGTTCAGCTGTAGGGAGACTGCTGGGGTTTATTTTTTAAAGCATGTATACACCATAGCCTTTGGAGGTTTCTGAGCTTTTGGGGCTAGTTGACTTAGATGAAAACAGGAAAGGTTACATATACTGTTAATGACACTTAACCATTAGAGTTGAGCTCAGTTGCTCAGTTGTCCCGTTTTACACGTGCTGTGTGGCAGATACACACAGATGTGTTGTCATCATGGTTCAGGCCACATCTTTGAGCTTGGTTATACTTAAGCCATCCAGTTCTCTGGGACACAGTGTCCTGTGTCACTTAAACCTTCCTTAAAACATCCTCAGCTTTGCTTCCATGTTTTTTTCCCTTGGTTTAAATTTTACTGTGTGTAGCAGCGTTCACATTCTTGTTGCAGCTTCTGTATTAGCACTTCTATTTTTAATTGTATGTAGATTCAGTTAAGCAATCATGCTGGATTCAGGGTTTAAAACACGTGGTTCTAGTTTTGTGTTGATACTCTAGATAGACTTGTCTACAAAACAGCTTTCTTTGGCAAGAGGGTGACTACTACTGAGAACTTGCATCAGCTAAAGTGAGACTGATATATTCTGCTACGTCACTTTGCCAGCTAAATATACAGCGTGTTTATGCTCAGCCTTTTGCTGAACAATTCATAGGGAGGATGGTTTTAGCACAACGTATACAAGCGCAGTTTGATAGGTTTGATGCTTGGAAATTCAGCTCTGGTAACTCTTTTCTGGATTTGTTCTAGACTGTTTTGCCTCTTTACTGGAGTTTGAGGACAATAAAAATATTAAGCTTTCCTTGGATACTATCAGCATTATTACCCCACTGGTTTATTCAAGGGTCTGTCTGTGGTAAATACTAAAAAAAAACCCACCACTTTTTTTTTTTTTATGTAAAAGTGGTTAAAAATTACAGTGCATGGAAAAAGAGGATATCCTATTTAGGTTATCCAAGTGTCATTCTGTATCTAGGTCTAGGTTCAGATTGCCTGTAAAAATACTTGGTTAACCTGAAGTAAACCCCACAAAGGTTTTTTGAACCTAGTGTAAAAGAAGACTCCAACTGGGGCCACGGAAGTCTGTTACAGCAATATTAATGGGAATTTTAAATTAAATAGCCTGCCTTATGTTACAGGGTGAAATAAATTTTACATTCCTTTGCAGGTAATGTTCAGATTGTCTGTTTGGTATGTCCCAACCAGCCCAAGTAATGCTGAGAGGAAGTGGACAAGGCATTAGGGCTGGTTTTTTTTGTCTTCACCTGTGTCCTCTAATCACATTCAGAGCAGATCTAGATTTACCCTGACAGGAACACTTGCTGACCAATATACTGGCCATGAATGCTTCATCTGATGGAAAGGTGCTGAGGGTAGTGTGATGTAGGAAACCAAAAACAAAATCATCTGGGCAAAGATGTAATCTTCCTAATAAGTTGTCTTCGTGATGATATTTCTCTTTACTTTCTGGGGTTATTTTTAGGCAGGTATGTTTTGAGAACTACTGAATTACAGTGGAAAGTTTTAATAAATGACCTAGGAATCCTAAGCCTTACAGGTAGGGGTTTTTTTTTTTCATCAGTTTGAACCAGTTCAGTCTTTCTTGTGCAAAAGCTGAGTTTGCATTCAACCCCCTCATCTTTGCGTGGTAGCTGTCCTGGAACAGCTGTTCTGATGAAGCCCTTGAGTGACTGTTTTTATCACAAAATCACACAGTATTCTGAATAAATTTACTGTGTTGTTAATTAGGAGACAGTTTTGCTTTGTATTTACCACTTTCTACAGATAAGTTCGATGTTCTTATACAGAAAAACTGTAGAAAGTGTGTTCTTAGCAAATTTGGGGTGAAGCAAGATGAAGAAGGCAAAAGCGAGTCAAGGCCAAACTTTGGGAGTGTAGGATTTATACTGGCAACTTGGAAGTCCTATAAAGCTACAGTTGCTTAGTTCTTTAGCTAGCTCCCTGCAGCAAGGCTGTGAATAATGGAATGGGTTAATTTTTGGGAAGGCAGCCTGTCCTGATGACGTTTTGGGGACAGGGTTTTTCCCCAGGGGTGAATGTAAAGACAGCATATACTGTGTTAAAAGTGATGATCTGCGTCTGACTGATTGGATCATTTGAGTTCAAGAAAAGCTGAGGTTGGCTGGTGTCAGTCCCCATTATGTTCTGCTTCAGTCTAGATAATACAAAGTGAAACTCTTCTACAGTGGACTTGGAAGTATATGGTCAGCTTAAGTTTATGTAACTTCCCATGGTCTTTTTGCTACAAGAAAATCTTACAAATGATGTTTCAGTTCATGCTTGGTAACTTGGTTAAGCTTCAATTCTTCTTCCCCTTGGTACTCCTAGGCCGGTTTTCTATGGTTAAAGCACTATTCTAAAATATTAGTAGTTGTAATTGTTTTAGCTTGAGCATTGAGCATTTAATGTTAAGCTGTTAAAAACAGACTTCATCACTGGCTTAGCAGGTTAATAAGAACAAGATTGTCTGCTCCATATTGTAAGTTTAGTTGTAGCAGATAACTTGATTTCATTTTTTCATCCTGTTTCTTAACAAAGTTTGAAATAATATTCCAGCTTGCTACATCTTTTGATACTTGTGTGTGCATCGTATATGTGTATATATGGAATATGTGCATGTTGGCAGTTAATGAAATTAAAAACTACCAGACATAATGTAGTCTTAGTGAGCCTTAGGCACTAAAGCCATATTAAAAATTGCTCTCAAACTCAGTTGCAGGTTTTTCTTTAGGAAAAGCCTGCACAAACAAAGCAAGTGCTATTGTGTAAGGTAAGTGTGCAGATTGAAGAGGAGCAGCAGAGACATTTTGAGGCTGTCTGTAGGCCACACAGAAAGTCAGTGGCAGAGCCAGACTTGAACTCAGAAGTTCCTGGCTTGTGGCCTGGGGCTGAAGCCAGTCATACACAGCTGTGGTGAATTGTGAATAGAATGATGCTTTCTTTTTTCCTTTATGGGGGAAAAAAAAAGCTGAATTAACTAAAAATATAAGTTGCTAAAAAGATGAAATTTTGTGTTTCACCTTTCTCAAAACTTCAAATATGAAAAATTTGGTTCTGTGCTGAAATTTGCATTCAGTGCTTGTGGATTTCTACTTCCCAAGGAGTATGATTTATGGGGCAGGATCATACCTTGTAAGAAATCCTAGTGCACTGTCTTGAGGTCAGACTAAGGGCTTTCACTGAGGAATTCAAGGCTTAAAAGCTGCTCTGCATACTATCTTGAGAAATATTAGTGTTATTAAATAAAAATGCCCTGAAAAGTACATGATTTTCTTTGATGTTTTAAAATAGAAGTAAACACCTAGTTCAGAGGTGATTTTCCTGAATTAACTGTTTGTTAAATTGAAATTCATATTCTGCACTTGTGGAATTTTTAATGAGGGTTTACATCTTGTTCTACTTCAGTGCAGTATGAAAGAAGATTTGCTGTAGATTGACTTGCTGGTATTTTCTTCCTTCCTGAAGTAAAAACTTAGCTTTGAGTTGCTTTTCTTGGATGTATGGACAGTTTTGGTTATTTGAGGAGTTCCCTTTAAGGAGGAGGTTTTGATCTAAAATATTATTAGAGAGTGAACATCACCATTATGAGTTATTTTTCTGTACTGTTAAAAATCTTGGCAGAGATTAGTAAATCCATTTTCATAGTAAAAGGGAGTTTCTTTTCCAGGCAAAATGTCACTAGTTTCAAGCTCAAACTCTAGCAGCAAAGTAGAGTTTGGTTTTTTTCCTCAGGTGTGTTTGCTTTAGCTGTGTACCATCTCTGGCTGACTGAGGCCCTATGCAAATGTACAGTAAAGATATTTTCCTGAATTACTAACATGGAATCTAGCTAGAGGAAACAAACTAAAAAACCCAAACAAAACATACAAAAACTACCTCAATATTGTACCAGCAAGTAACTTTCATCTTGTCTGTTGGAAACAACAAAAATGTTAAATAATTCCAAAAAGAAATCCAAGTATTGAAAGCTTAACAATAAAAGATCTCACTTCTGAGCGGTTGAAGCACTCAAGCCCTTTTTTCCCTCTTCCCACCCCTGCAGCAGCCCCACTGTGTCCTGGCACGTGCAGTGTGACTGTATCTCACTCTTCAGCATGAATGGTTACTGGGTGGTGTGTACTTTGAAGCTGCCTCTGAAACTTTTCATTAGTCGTTAACAAAAATCAGAATAATTAATTTGAACACACCAGTGGTTGCTGTCCTTTTTCATGCACCCTGCTCTCCAAGCCAGATGGCAAATGCTTTCCAAGTTTCCCTTTCAGTTCAGCTGTTTGCATGTTTACAAGTTGCAATCTCCGTCTGGTTCTGGCCTCAGAAGACATTTAAACTGGATGTCTGACAGGTTTGTTGAATAAGCCCAGGCCGCTTTACAGAGATTGATACTGTGGCAGTTGTTGCTTTATTTACCTGTTGCAGCTGGTCATATGTTGTAATTAAATCGTACAGTTCTTCCCGAGCAGATCTTCCAGAAATATTGTAACCATATGGTGATGAGTGGCTGAGTTTGGAGCAGAGTTGCTACTAAGTCACCACCCAGGACAGCCTCAGGGACTAGATTCTTGAGCTTGAGAGTGGGAAACCCAGCTGAGCGTGTCTCATTCTGAGCCTTGTTGCCCCTTAGTTTAATTGAGCTTAACGTAGCTTCAGTGGCTGAATAAAGTTCTCCTTCCTCTCTCTAAGCAGCATGTTAGGTAAGAGCAAGCTATTGAGGGGCTGTTAAACTAAGGGTGTTGCTTTCAGTGGTGCGCAGTGCACCTTTTTCTTACAGTCTTTGGAGAGAGCAGAAGAAGTTGGTGACTTTAGCTTGGTACACGTCCCCATTTGAGTCAGCCACACCTAAGTTACCCTTACTGACTGGTGTGAGTCTAACTGGCACTTCTGAGTAGCAGAGGTGTTTGATTAAAGCTAAAGGTCTGGTCCTTCACCTGAAATCTGGACTTTTAAATGCTTATGTGAGTGCTTGAGTTCTGAATCTCTTGTACTATAAGGTCATGCCGACCTTTTTGCTAGGTAGCATTGACCATTTTTTTCAATACAGGGGCTTCATAGAAAGAAAGGTGATTTGCACTGGCAGTATGCATGGAAGCATCAATAAGCTGACAAATTAGACTTGAGGTTCTAGTGTTTTAAAGGGCTTTTCTTTCAGCGTGAAATAGTCTCCCACATCAGCTTATGCATTTTAACCTTCAACTTTATATAGCACCGAAGAGTTGACCTGTCTTTATGCAGGGCCACCTTTCTTAAAGAGGATAAAGAGAAGGTTTAACTGAATAAGTTACAAGTGTGGGTTTTAGTGGAACTGTCAATTTATTGCATTCCTGTCACAGAATCATATACTGGTTTTGCATAGTGTCTAAAAAACTGTTCCACACTTCTGCAAAATTCACCAGTGGTAGATAGGAAGGGATAGCTGTTCACTGAAGATGGGAGGAGTCCTCAGATCTGCTGTCAGCAGAGGTAAAAATTAGTGTTGTTGCAGGAAACAGGCAGAATTTACATGAATCTGCATGATGCTGCTATTTCTCGGGTAGAACTGATGTTGAAAAAGCATGCGTATTTTTAACTGCTCATAAGTAAGGATGAGTGAGTTACACTCTCTTAAGCTTTTATGCATTTCTTGGTGCCTTATGATATCATTGCTGAGCATGAGAAATACATGGGTTTCATTACAAAGAAGTTGTTAATCTTACATAATGCAGCAAGGTCAAAATTACCTAGAAGTAGCAAACGCTACTTGGGTTGAGAATTTAATGAAACAAATCGACTTGGTCTTGGAACTTCAGATGTGTGTTAAATGGTCAGTTTTGCTGATATCACTATAATATCCACCTCAGTTTTTCTTCTTCTGACTTAACATTTTAATGTTCTTGCACCACCGCAAGAAAGCACCATGGTGCTCTGTTGTAATCTCTTACGTGGCAGTTCAACGATTTTCTCTCCTTGGATTCTTTCCTGCATTCCTCTTGCTTTACAATTTATTTCACTCTGTAGCCATGTTGTATGTGGCTAGCAGGTTCCTGCCATAGGATTTTAATATGTTGAAGCTACTTTGTTATCTTAAGCTACTGTAATAAAAAGCAAGAGATGTTTAAATGGGATCGAAGTTAAAGTTGATGTGGTTCTGTATCCCATAAACAGCAAATAAAATTCATCACTGTAAATTGTCATTTCTGGAAAGAGACAAGAAGTGATAACCTTCAATCAAGATTTCAGAGATCTTGTCTCCTGCACTCAATACAAATAGGAAAAACTCTTCAGATGAGTGACTGCTGAGATTGGGCAGGCACCAATTCCACAGAAATAACAGCATAGTCAAAAGAAATTCTTTCCATAGTGGGAGACTGTCTTAGTTTAGACAAATGCCTGAGGATACAGCGAACACTTTTCACTTAAATTTTCTGATGTCTTTGTTTAAGAAATAAGGAAATGATTGTTTACTTAGCAATTAGTAAGAGTTTCGTGTCTAGACTAGATGGTTTAATCTATGCTTTCTTTCCAGAAGGCATGAAATGAAGTTAACTTTTTTAAAAACACAGCTATGGAATGGTGCCACAGTATCAGGACTGTAAAAATGGATGAATCAAAAATAGCTTGTCAGTTTTTTCAGTGTGAGAGGTGTCAATCATCTCTGCCTGTTAGCAGACTATTTCCTAGAGCTTCTTTTGTTTCTGTCTCATAGCTGTTGTGACTAGTTAATTTGAAATAGGCTGTTGAACAGGTCTGATTCAGAATGCATAACTGCAGAATGCTGTTTTCTACACTTTTTTTCATTCCTTTTGGAATGAAGAAGAGACGTGTTGACATTTTTCTGAGTTACCACTATATGGGTGTCTCAGGTCATCTGCAAGGATTGCAGATAAGATGGACTACTGTGTTTAGCAGAGGGTCAGATTTTCCCATTTAAACCAGGCAGACATGCAATTTAGGGAGACAGTACTTTACTGTAAAGCAGTGGCCACGACTTGTGATGTTTTTTTTTTTTTTTCCATGGATTCCAGTAGCTTTCTGCTTTATTCTTAGTTGTAGCAAAAACGTGAATAAATAGTTGTATTTCTAGTGTTAACCATGGCATTAACATAATTTATCCTCTGAGTGGTCTCCTTTAAAAATCTGTTTATCGTTAGGCAGTTGCCTTTTTCTGTGACTTTAGAAAGCTCTTGACTGAACTTCTAATATCCTTCACGATAACCCTTTCTGTGGAGAGCTGACAGGTACCTCTGTCTTCCCAAACATAGCTTGCCAAAAACCAAGTGAAAAATATTAAAAATGGAACAGCACCATGCCCACCTCAACAAAGCCCCCACCCCACAAACAAAAAGTAGTATTGAGATGTTTAGTTAGGAAATCTTTGGTTTTCTCCATCGTAGCAGTTACTGGAAGGAAGTAATTAAAAACAAAAGAAGTCAAAAATTAAAGGGTTTGGGATGCCACAAACTTTCAAATACTGAGGTATTTTTTACACTTATGTACAAGCGTTATATGCCAATACATTGTGCTTGTAGACTGGAAAAAAAGGAGGTGAAGTTTTTTCTTTGCAAGTGCTTTTTCTTAGCTTTTTCTAGTATATTGTACATGTTTTCCTAGGAGATCACTAAAACAGAAGGAATTTTCCTTGATAAATATTCAATCATAAAATGAAACAGAGCGGTACTGTAGTTGCTTAGAAATTTAATATTGGCCTTCAGAATTATTTTTTAAGAATTTATTCTTCACAATGAAAGAATAGTGTGCAGCCAATGTCCAGTCAAACATTCTGTAATTTGTTTTTCAAAAACACAGCAGCAATTGTAATTCTTTGAAATACAGGAAAGTGTGTAGCAATGCCACTTTAACTTACTGTTATGTATTGGCTGCTTCAAAGTTTAGGGCCAGGGATGCCCCCAGATGTGTAACAGATGCTCTCTATTCACCCCTCTCCCCCTCCCCTCAAAGGGGAAGAGAAAGGGAATAGGGGAGAGAGGCTTATCAATTAGGAAAGTGTTTTAATGGAGAAAAAAAAATACCAACAAATATATACAAAACCAGTATGGAACCCAACTGCCCCTGTGGCAACACATCACTGTCACTCCCGATGCTGTGGAGCAGCCCCTGGGGAAGGGTCCCAGGCTGGACTCAGTGGCAGATGGCCACTGGGGACAGGAGCTGGATTGTGGATCTCCATTCAGGAACACAGGGCTTGGGATCAAAGGCAGGATGGGTGGAGCCTCCTCAGATGCCAACCATTGAAGAAGAAGTAAAAGAGAGGAAGGGGCTTGACCCTCCTGATCCTCCAGCTTTATACTGAATATGAGGGATATGGGATGGAATACCCCCCCTAGTAAATTTAGGGTCACGTCTATTGTCAGCTCCTCCCTGCAGGTGTGGCCTTTCCTTACTGCTGCACCCCTCAGTGTGGTCCATGGGGCTTTAGCAGTGACCTTGGTCTGCACACCAGTCCCTGGTGGTAACTCTGAAGATGGAGCATTATCACTGCTGGAAGCAGACACTGTCTGTGAAAATGTGCTGCTGACTTCAGACAGTGCAGCGAGTTAGAAGAGCTTTAGCTGCCAAGTAAAATCACTGAGCAGAATTAGTTCTGTTCTACCCCAAACCAGGACAGTTGCCCATGTCTTTCCCCCACTGTTTTGGACAGTATCTTGGCCAAATAACAAAACCATTAGATTGCAAAGAATGTTGTTGGTATGATACTGTTAATTCAGGGCGATTCACAATTGCAGATAGGCAAAAATAATGTACTAGGCAATAGTGAGTGCCTGTGGTTGGTGTTTGTAGGTACTGCATGGCTTGGTGAAGCTTCTTTCTCCCGTTTTGAGGTCTTAATTAATCATTGTCATGGAGTGCCAGATCAAAATGATCCCATCTTTATGTCCTCAAAACTCAAGGGATTGGATGAGGAGACAAGGATGAAGAGGCTTTGAGTTCTCTGGCTGCTCCAGTAACTTTATGAGGAAGGATTATTAGTTTCTTGTAGTTAAAACAAGTCATGTCTCGCACTTGTACTGCGGTGATGGTTTCATTTTTCCTGTTTCCTACACCCAGTCTCTTTACAATTATCTAGTTTGCATTCTGTGTGCCAATGAATAATTTCAGCTTGCATCTTAATTAGTCACGAGTCACGACACAAAGGACTGAGTTGCGATGTTTGGAATGAGAATTTATTGATCCTGCTTTGGATGGAAAATGGCTGATGGAAAGGAGAAGGGTGGCCAGCTGGTTGCAGTGAGGAGGGTGAGAAGCACACAGCTGGCAAACAAACGCTTCTGTGCCAGGCTCTGCCAAGAATCTTTGTGCTTGACATATTTGAAGGTTCCCTACGAGTCAAACAGTCGGTTTTTCAGTGCCCTGAGGTCTTGCTGCTTTAAAAGTAGATACCCTGTTTCGTGTAGCTCTTTATTTGGAACAACCTGCACTAGAATAGAGGTCAGTTTTCTTTATTGATAGCCTGTCAAATTCCATAGTAAACCCACAGCTTTCGCTTCTATTTTGTGACTGTCAGTCTCGTGGTTTGGCCTTCAGAATGTCTGTAGCAATGCAGCAAGGAGAGGACTTGATGCACTTGTGATTTACCTAGTTTCTTGAGCAGGGTCTGCAGTCTCTCATCCTCACCGAAGCTTTAATGAGACCTGATCTCTGCCTGTCTGCCTTAACAGCGAGTGCAAGCACCAAGGGGGCATGGTCTGTTAATAAAATGGCTCACTTCAGTGACATGTACACATCTTGGGCATCACTCCACCCCATGAATGGTGTGTGCATTTGACTCTAAAAGCTGTTCAAAGGAGACAGCTGATTTTATTAATTTATCTTTGTCTAAATGTTCATACAAAATTAGGATGTGTATATTAGTTTGTCTATTGTAAAGAGTTTATCTTACACATGCCAGAGTTGATTTGTGCTGAGTCTGTTTTGATTATACACTTAAAGTGGTAAATGTATTTAAGCTTTTTTTTTTCTTAAAAAAACACCTGGTTTAAAATTCAGCTCTGATCTTTCACTGGATTTTAGTTTTTCATCACCTGTAATTACCCTGTAGGCAATGAATATTGAATAGTGGCCCTATAAAATGGGATGTTTTAGTGACACAGTATTTGCTGCATCTCTGTAGTGCTGATGACATTTGCAGGTCTTGACTTCTTGTCTGCAGCAGAATCTTGATGACCTTGAGTACAGTCATGATCTGTAACAGTACAGTTCTAATTCCTTTCTCCATACACATATGGTCTTCTGTGATTCTTAAAAGTGTGAGAATATGCTGCAACAGAGCTACACATTTTGTGTGGGATGTCCAGTATACATAACACTAGTTAAAAGCTAGGGATCACCAGCTTTGTCTACAGAATCAAACTGTTGAGCACAGACTAGTTGCACTGAAAAAGGTTTTGATTGGTCATTAGAACCAAAGCATGAACTTGGAAATACTATATTGTAACAAAAGGATCACTTGTCTGCTTTTCCAGACTTGGAGAATTACTTGCCTAGTGGTACCTCTGTAGTACATCTGTTTGTCTGGAGAGCACACACTACTAGCAGCGTCCACATAAAGCCTTTGTAGCTGCAAACTAAAAGGTTCCTGCTGCCTCTTTGCTTCCAGGTACATTTGCACACATCTCAGCAGTATTTGATCTTGAACTTGATCATATTGTTATTTGGCAACAAGCTGATGAGAATCTTCAAGGCTTTTCCTGTTGAAGGTTGAATGATTAGTTTAAGCCAGGAAAACTCAGCAGCTTTGATTGGACTGTTGATTTCCAAAAAACCGCTGGGGTTGGTGAGTGAAGCACCATTTATTGAAGCCTAGCTGTTAAATCTCATCAGTCCTCTGTTGAAGGCATAATGCTTGAATGATAACATAAACTGTGGTAACTAGCTGTTGTCTCATGAACTCATTTCTGTGTTTGGGGGGAAGCCAGATTTAGTGTCTTCATGAGTATGGTGCCAGAAAATTGTGTGATCTTTGCAGGAGTGAGCATGACCGAGGCTGTGTAGTAACCTATTGTCAATGGAGGACTGTTCACATCACATTTGGAGTATTAATTGTGGTCCTTAATGGCAAGAGCCATTTATTCTGCATACTGCTTACTTTGAACATAGGCTATTTATTCTTTGCTTGGGTTTACTCATGGGCAAAATTAAGTTTTACGTACTTCTTAGTGTTGTTGCAATGCTTAATTAATATTTATTAAGACCTTTGACATCCTGTGATGAAAGGAGCTGTGCTAGCGTTCAGTAGTGGTATTATTTTATTAGTGAAAATACAGGAGGAGTCAGGAGGATAGCAGCTTTTAATTCATAGTGAGGAATGGAGTCATTCTATAACCTTGAGCAGGTCGTGCAGTCTTTTGTTCTGTAACATGTCCTGGGAAAGCTCCGTGTGGTGTTATTAAATGCCATCCTGCCCTCTGCCAAGGCAAAACAGTGTACAGCCTCACAGAGCTGCTGAACGTAGCTGGTGTTTCTTAGGGCATCATCAGAAGCAGCAGGAGGTGAGGAGGTAGGTACTAGATGCAATTTTGGAGTCAGCACGAGAACTGGGAAGGTGTGTTATCTAGTCATAGACCAGACTGAGGCTTGCCTGTGACAGACCTTTCCCATTCACAGTGTGCACTGTGCTGAGCTGCAGCTTCACCCTGAAGTCAGTGTATATAATCTTTATTGCATTCTAAGAACTCACTCACTTGCTAATCCGTGGTATTTAGCTGGTAAACAAGTTCTTACTTCAGACCCAGGACTGTCTGTGGTGCAGCTTTCTGATTGCCAAGGTTGATAATCAGCTCTTAGAGCATCTAGTGTTTGGCTGTTACATAACAATAGGCAGATCAGTCTCTTGTGTGGTTCCCCCTCCTCTGCCAGAGGAAGGTTATGATTATACACTGTCATTAAAATTACAAGATATCAATGAACTTTTGGAAAGCACACATCTGTTTAAGACTTAGCCAGCTAACCATTGCTCCAATTTTAGAAGGGGCAGAAGCATTAAATAAAGTTGTTTGCCATGCTTCATAGATGCAAATACAGGGTTTCAATTTTTTGTTTCATACAAGATGCTACATCTGCCCTGTACTCATTGCACAAAGCACATATTTATGGTTTAAAACAAGGGCCTTCAAAACTGTTACTTAAATTGTTTCAGGAAGGAACCAACCTGCCCAGTGAAGTGTGAGGCAGAGCTGGAATGCAAGTGCTGGTTTCTGTGTGTGTTATGGTGAATTCAGATTGAAAGCAGCTGGATTTTTGTCCTGCTTCAGTGCAGTCTGGTTGTGCTGCTTGCTCCTGGGGGCTTTTTACCTGCCCTTAATCCTGCTCCAGCTCTTAGCTCAGCGGGTGCAAGGATGAAGAGGAATAGCACTTGTCTCTCCTGAGGATAAACAGTGCTTTGTAGTCTTCAAGAACAACAATTATGGCCAAAAAAAATTCTTCATCTGATGCTAGTTATAAGCCTTAATTTGTGGAGCACACTTACTAGTGATTGAATACCAAGAATCTACCTGCCCAAGCCCAGCTGAATGTGCTGGATGTACACAGATGGGTTTGGTGAAGAGACAGGAATTTGGCAAGTTTTCTACAGCATTTCCCAGGCCTGCAGAATGTTACTTACATTTTCTTCTGCCTGTAATTTAGACTTCCTGATAGGGATCACAACAGTCCTGAAACTCTGTGACTATTTGCAGGAAGTAGCTGAATGAATTGTCTTCCCTGATAGAAATAAATATTGCCACAGGCAAAAACTGGAGTGGAAAATATAAACCTTCAATACCTTTGCCAAGAAAATCTGAGCAAGCTGCAAGAGTTTTGTTTAGGGTTTTTGTGTGTGTGTGTTTTGGTTTGGTTTTTTTTTCAAATGTATTAGAAGTTCTATCAGCCTTAACTTGCTGGTTTTTCCAGCTTGGCCTGCAACAGATGAATAATAACTTTGTGTGGAAAACCTTGTTCTTAACTTCCCACTAGATTCTTGCTTTAGTATTTTGATTTAGTGTAATTAAAATAATGGGTTACAGTTTGATAAATGTTATTTTCATTGCTGCAGTGCCCTGAAGCACTGTATATGGAAAATTTTACAATCTTATACAGATTGGGAGGTATGTAATGTGCTTGTCAGGCTACTAATTAACTTGCACGAGGTGTTTTGGTTTGTATAACAAGTGAATTTAGGGTGTTTCTTTGGAAACTGAAAGTAAACAATAAGATTGCTTATAAAATGAAGTATAAATGATACCATTCTGATGCTATGAGGGTATTCTAATAATATCCCCAGGCAGGTAGAACTCCAAGCACCTCATCATTCAGTAGAAGCTGCTTTTAAGCAGCTTGCTTCTGCCTGGGTTTGGGTGTTGTATTTTTTTTTTCTTTAGTAATTGAACTGTCACTTAATATACACATGAGTGAGGTAGTATCTATATAAATTTTTTTCCTTGGTCCTTCCTGAAGTGCAAAAATTAAGAAAACCTTCAGTATTTTAAAGTGCTAAACTGCAGGAATAACATGATATGGTACTAATGTTTTCCTTATTTCCACCTTCCCCTAAAATTCTGTCCTGTATCTCTAGATAGTGTGGATCTTTACTGGGATGGCTTTTAAATCTAATTTGCCTATGACTGAGAAACATAAATATAAAAACCTTAGTCTTAATAACAAAGTTGAAGTTTGTTTTAACTACTTCTGTTGTCCTAAGATTCTGAATGATCCAATTTCTTCCTCTCTGCATGGCCTGTGTTGGTGCCACAAATGATGCTCTGGCAGAAAATGTTTCATTTAATTAAACTATATTATACTTTTTCAGTATTCTTTCTGAAATGTCACATTCTGACATTAAAGCAAATGTCATAATTGTTGTGTGTACTGTGGCATAGTTACCATAGCAAATCAATTAGTTTCTTGAAACTTTATTTTAGTGCTAAAAAATAATTCTGTTCTTGGCATTTAAGACAGGAGTTTGTAATCTAAGAAGGTACAGAGCTGCTTTTATTAAAATTAAGTTTACTCTATAGTCAGGAGTTAAGAAATTGCTTTTTAACTGTAGTCAGAAGATCAAGAATAAACAGGTTTGTTTTTTTTTTATAGCACTTCTCATCCATACCTACAAGAAAGCATTATTAAGGTGGCAGTAAAGCTCCTCCACTTGACTTGCATCACAGTTTGTAGCCAGTTCCAAGCCCCAGTGAGGGATTGGTGAACCTGGCAGCAGAGCTTTGGGCATGACATGTGGAGCTGATCCGTGCTGCAAACTCCAGTGGTGTGCTGGTACAGACACCTGAAGTAGAAGGTGGTGATTTAGGGGTTCCTGCTGCAGTTCTTCTGCAGAAGACATGTCTGTAATTAGTTCCCTGCTCACAGAGCCATTAAGTACAGAAATACGTGTTCTGTCTACTCTGAGGTAGTTGATTATTTTTTAAAAAATAATTCCGGAGCTGGCTTGCCAGAGTCAGTGATGCAAAGTCCACTGGCAGCTGGGCAGTGGGATGCCCTGTGGGAGTGTCAGCTTTTGTGCTGAAAATGTTCAACATCTGTATTAATGACCTGATCAATGAGATGGAATGTTTGCAGCATGTTGAGATGATCCTGAACTGGCCTGAGTGGTTGACACCTCTGGAGGGAGGGTAAGATTGCTCTTCAGGGGGGAGCTCAGCAGGGTGGATAAAATGGTTTGACAGAAACCTCTGGAAATTCAACAAATGTAAATGGAAAATGGGACAAAATAAGCCCATGCTATAGCATAGGTTAGATGTCCACTGAGTAGAAGAAAGCTCTGCAGAAAAAAACACCTGGAGGTCCTGTTGAAGAAGAATAATCTAAGTTAGAAGAAGAATGTGAGTTAGCAGGGTGTCCTTGCTATTCAACAAGCCACATGTTGTCCTGTATTAAGGAGACTACAGCCAGTGCCTCAGGAGAAGGGATTTTTCTCTATTGAACACTTAAAAGTCCACCTTTGACATACAGTGTCCAGCTTGGCTCTCATACAGGAAGGACACTGACATAGTGGCCACTGAGACGATTTGTGTTCTTGAGCACCTCTTGCAGGAGGAGAGGCTGAGAGAACTGGCTTTGTTAAGCCTTAGAAATAGGTGGCTAAGGGGGTAAGGTTACTGCTGTCTTCAGCTGCCTGCTGAGGGGGTGTAGAGAGCCAGACTCTTCCTGGAGGTGGCACACAGTGATAAAACACCAGGCAGCAAACACAATTTGCAGAAAAGAAATTGTGATTAGATATTGGGGCAGGCAGATGTAATGGGTGTAGTAAAAATGGAATAAGGTCTCCACAGTGGTGGAGAGTGTCTGTCCTTGGAGATACTCAGAACATGACTAGGTCCTGGGCAACGTTCTTGGTGATGACTCTGCTTTGAGCGTGGGGTTAGACCAGATTCAGATGACTTCCAGAAGTCCTTTCAACTGGAATTATTTGAGATTCTGATGGTGAGAGCAGTGAGTGTTGTGTATCCAGCGCAAAAAGTGTTGCTTAGTTGAAAAGCCAAACTGGGAAGGGCTGTTTAGGGAAAAGGTTCTGTGTAATGTTTCTTCTGTTAGCTTTTTAATGACGGGATTTTTTTCTCTCCTGACACACAAACCATTTGAGATTGTAGAACTGGTAGAGTTTACATCTCTGTCTTTTAATACAAAACGGTAGTGGCAAATACTTGAGTATACTGCATTTGCAAATGGGTGCTTTTCCCAGATAACCTGTGTTCATTTCATACCCTGTGTTGTATGGTGAAGTAGGACTCTAGAAATGTTTCTGGATGCAGTGAGGCAGGTGAAATGTTCTCTTGGGCTGGTGTAGTGAAAAGAAGTGTGGCACGTGTTCAGCAGCAGCTCCCTCAGAGTGGTCACCTGTCCAGAGCTTTGATATCCACCCCCATCCCACCTCCCCCAACCCACCTATAACTGCAGAAATGAAAGGACTTCACTTAATGGAAGACACAGAGGAATATTTTTGCCACACAGTCTGTCATCTTACCTCCTGAAATTATGCCTTCAGTGAGAATGAAGGTTGGAAAGTGTGCCTACTGCTAGGATAGGTCATTTGTAGTGGAACAGACATCTCAGCTGTGCTTTTCGAGGACTGCTAGCTCTTTGCTTGCCAAAAAACAACTTGCTTCTCTCTAAGCCTGTACCAGAGACAGGTTCTTTATTGAGATATTGCTGTGGTAGCTCATTTACTGTTTCATATTTTTTTGATATGCGTTAATTTCTCTACGTATTTGTTGCAGCATTCAGAACCACAGTTATTTTTTCTTAATGAACACTTGTAGATAATGGAGCTTTCTACGCATGTGAATAGTTTTTTTAGAAAATAAGGTGGTTTGATTATCACATAAAACCTTGAAGTCTTGACTAGAGCTGTGTCTTGCTGGATGAATGTTCCAGTATGATAAATTACTGGACATTTTAATCACAGGCTGATTTTTAACAATGTTTTACTATTCTTGGGCCATTTCTACCACATTTCACAATTGTCTGAACACACCTTGTGTCTTTGGTGTGTGTGAGTGTGCATGCAGGGAAATAATTACTGATCTGTAAGAGCTCAGAAGCATTTGAAGACTGAAATAGGGGAGATAACTTGCTTAGTTATGTTCTAGAACTTTGTCTGTAGGTCTCAGCTTCCATAAAACTTCTTTTTTATCAGCTGTGGCTAACATTTGGAAACTTTAGATTGTACCAGGAGCTCACTCTTTCAGTGCATGCAAGTGACACAGCTGGAAACAGTGGTTATATAAAAGGAATGCAGGCAATAAATATGGCTTATTAAAACCACTTCAGTTCTTTTTTTACACAATCCAAGGTTTTCTTAGTAACAGGAGAATCTGAAAACTGAAACACACATATCCCCAACAAGTTGCTTAAGTGTTGAGAGCAAACCTTTGTTGTGTTGTAGGGCTTATGTTGTCCAGTTCTTCAAAGTTAATAACCCTTCATGGTCAGAGTTATTTTCTTTCTATTATGTAAATCGTTGTGTGCTGAGAAATACTCCATAAAGAATTAATTTTGTTACGTGAAGTCCAATAGCAGTTTGTAAGGAGTCTTTCTTGAGGAAAGCATACTCCTAGTGAAGTCAGTATGCTGATGTTTTAAAGTTGGTTATTTTCTACAGCAGCTTCAAATTGCTGATGTTTTGCTGTGATAAGGGCCTATCAGTTGTTCCAGATATGCTATTTAAAGTAAGCAAACTTCTTGCTGTGACGCCGTTTTGGTTTTCAGCCAAAGAGAAGAAAAAAAGCTGCTTACACTAACTCTGGGAGAAGCAAACAGCAGGAAAAATGTCCCTGCTGTGAGGGTGATGGAGCACTGGCACAGGCTGCCCAGAGAGGCTGTGGGGTCTCCTTCTCTGGAGACTTTCAAACCCTGCCTGGACCTGTTCCTGAGCAACCTGCTGTAGGTGAACCTGCTTTAGCAGGGGGTTGGACTAGACGATCCCCAAAGGTCCCTTCCAACCCATTCTGTGTAATGATTTTTTGCCTCTTGAAAACTTTTACAGAGCACATCTAAAAATATACTTTCTGAAGTCTTTTCATTTAATACATGGTGAAGTGTCTAATGTGTGTGTGTAAAGTCCACACCTTGTCCTGTGGATGGGGTATGACACTCTTGTTGCTGTCTTACAAGTGTTATGCTATGTCCTTAGATGTTAGAAATATGAAAGTATTAATGTCGTACTCTGCTGAAGGACTGTCTTCTGAGATCTTGATTTCACTTTCATTCAACAAGTGTGGCACAACCGTCCTTTTAGGAACTGGTTGATTTTAAATTGCATCATTTATCCTTTACTTGGATACTGCAGTTGTTCAGTCCTGCTGTAACCTTGTCATATTTGAAGCAAACAAGTAATTTTTGCCTTTTTCTTCTTGAAATTTTTATACTCTGGACATTCCGAAGCAATTATTTCCCTTCGAAACATGAAAATTCATTTGGCCTAAAATAATTTCAAATTCCATGTTTGTCAGTTCAGCCTAAGGACTGACTTTTTCTGAACAGCTAACTCATATATAACCAGCTTTTGTGTGACTTGGGTCTGTAGTTTATGCATGCAAGAGTTGCTGAACGAGAGAGGTGACTGTGAGGTGCGTTTTTTATAGAACTAATCCTATTTTGAATCTTTTGATCAGCAAGATCATAACTCTTTCCGTGCCTTAGTCTAGTGGAAGTAATTTTACCTTTAGGAATTTAGGGTCTGTCAGCCCTGGGATTTCTCTCATGCTGTGTCGTGCCTTGCTCCTGTTTGATGTCCTGTTTGAACTTGCTGGAGCACGCTCGCATGTTTGGACAAGCCACACTCTTCTCACACTGCTGGAATAATGGAGCATGTCTGTTAAGTAGGATATATTGAATCAAAGTAGAAGTAGGACTGCATACTCCAGTGGCAGTGAATTGAATTGTGCTTTGTTTTTAGTCTCTGACATCCAGCTTCCTGATATTTCAAAGCTTTCCTCCACCTTGTGCATTGACAGCAGTAGACTGACAGTATTCCCTGCTGCAGCAAGAAGGGCTTGCACCTCGAGGTGCAGGAAACTCACCCAGGAGTTTGTGTTATGCTTTTTCTTTATTGCCTACGACCCTAAGTTCTAATCAACTTATACTTTTTAATGTATTTGTATCCAGGTGCTCTTATACTAGAGGATTGTATCCATAAAGCCCGTGTTACAGTTGGGAGACTTGCAGGTGACAGGGCTCTGGTTGCATGTGTGCAATGTGGGATAAAGGATTAAATGCAGTCCAGAGGAAACATTCTCCTTAATGGATCAGAACAATGTAGGAATCTGTTTCAAAAGGAAATACAGTGATTTTTTTTATGGTACAATTTATAGAGTCTTAACTGGGCTCTGTGTGGAGAGATACAGGGATACAATAAGGTGCAGTTTCATTCAGTTGCAACCAATGTAATACATTCCTTTGAAAGGGGACAATTCCTTGTATGTGCTACTGCTCTTGTTTGTCTGATTTGAATTTAAGCTAATTCCATTTCCAAAATGGGGTCTGGGAGGAGGGTCCAGGTGAGATTTTGCAAGCTGAATTGGCTTGCCATACAATCAACTGAGTTCCAGAGAAGGCTTAACCAGGGAAGGTCAGGAACAGAGCTTGATGAAGAGACATCAGTGTGTGATGCCTAATTCTGCTGGTGTCCAGGCTGTATAACATCAAAATCCTGAGAAAGATTTCAGAAATGGTGAGAAGCTAGATGCTGGTGGTTAGAGGTCACTGGAAATTCTTGCTTCAAATCTTGACCCCCTAATATAGAATAAACTTCTAGTTTAGTCTTTCAAGTTTTGAGTCTTCTCATCTGTCTCTGTACTATGAGAAATATATTTGTGGTCTTGTATTTTTGGATCACTAGAGGCCTGTCTGTAAGAGTGAGTTAATAGCTCAAGTGTTGCATCTAAGTGAGACTGTTCTGTGCCTGCAAATCAGTATCTCACATGGGGTGATGGCCCTTAGCCCTGGCTACTGATGGCTAAAGCCTTTAGGGGAAGTCTGACAGTTGTTAATGTGACCTTGTAGCTATAGAGATTTATCTGTTCAAGTTCTGCTGATCTTACAGGTGTAGTTTGGGTATCCCCCTGATGTGGAAAAAGATACAGAAGTTTGGAAGCAAATCTGTAAATCATCCCATGCCTACAACAGTGCAGAGGACAGGGTGCACCTGTAGAAGTTTGCTGTCATTCCTGTGGTGTGTTCATAACGTAGCTAACCCCAGATAACTGTTTGGAAAGAAAGTGTGAGGTCGGGGAGGGAAGATGAGTCACAGCACTGGTATCTAGACCACATCTCCACGTGTAAGGAGCTTCCAGACACTGTTACACTGATGTCCTGCAGCCCTGTGGGAAGGAACTGGGAGTTGCAAACACGCAAATGCCACACTGAATTTCTAGGAATTTTTTGTTTCTTACGTTTTACTTGTGCAATTTTAGTTTGAGGGTGACTGGATAGGGTTGTGGTTTTCCATGCAGAGTGTGTGGCACTTTATCTGCCCCTATCAGAGTGTGTTGCCAGCAGATAGTGTGTAATGTGTAGTACGTCATCTCACCTCGCAGCTCAGTCTGACAGCAGGAACTTGGAGACTTCTGTCCCCTGCCCATGCCTCAAGCCCATGCCTTGCAAGAATATGTCTTTTTAAAACAGTTTCCTGGAAAAATGCATATTAGGATTTTGCAGGAAATGAACGTTTTCCAAAACTGGTAAATTGTTTGAAGGGAGGGCTCACTTCTTGAATACGTATTTTTGTCTCTTTTTTTCCTGAAATTACTACCTGTTTTAATAGATGGTATTCACAGGTGTTTTCTGTCACTTCTTTAGTTAACTAGCTGAACATCCTTATTTTCTCTAAAATGATTGGTTTTGTCTTAGCCAGATGTTGCTATTGTAAGAACTTATATAAGGTATTGACTGTACTGCATCATAGCTACTGAGTTGGTTTGGGTTTTTTAATAAATAAAGCTTTGGATTGTAACCTATAGCTTCTTTTAATAGGTGAGCTGTTAATACACCTTATTTTAAATACTTTGAATTCAAGTCTGTAATATGCTATTTAAATACTTTCCAGTAGCATTGTTTCTAAGATTTTGTGGGAAATACTGAAGTACAATTAGGTCATATTTTTGAGAGCAACAAACATTTTCTTGAAGAAAGCTAGAGTAAAATCTGGCTCGAGTAAAATCTGGCTGCTGATTGCTGTTAGCAAGCTTCCTCTTCAGGGCTGTGGTGTGTCTGTGTTCCCAGTACTGTGTGCTGGTAACAAAAGCCAGAACCACGCCCCATTGTACTGCTCTAAATTCACTGGTCTGGACTCAATGGATTTCCTCCCTTCACTGGTCTTGTCCATGTGAGCAGCTGGTTGCTGGAATGCACATGAGGGACCTCCCAGTTTCCTTCACCAGGCCTGGAGGAATTATTTTCTGGCTAATGAGAGAAGATTAATAGGCAGCATTTTCTTCTGAATGAATCGATGAAGTACTTAAAAGCTTTATGTTAAATTTATCCGCTTAACACTACAAGTCAAGCTTGTGTTTAACAGATTTCTTGTGTACAGCTGAAAAGAGAAAACATTGATCATAAAACTTGAAATATTAGTAAAATGCATGAAAGAGTGGAAGTGGGAAGATGGCACATGTGATACCCCAAATGACAATAAGCTATTTCCCCTTTTAATTGAGTGAACTTCCAACATAGTGGTATGTGTTAGTGTTTTTGCAGCATCAGTTCTTGCTTTGGCATTGGAGAGTATAACTTGATACTTCCTACATGTCTGTGAGCCTTCAGTTATGCTTTGTAAGGAATTTTTTGGTGTTGTACATTCAACGCAGCCCAAGTAGAACTTAGGTGTGTGCTTACATGAATTGAAGCCTCAGTTACTAAGCATTGAATATTGTTGTATGTAGCTTTTTGATGATGTGCCCAATGGAATACTAAATGCATACCTCCACAAATAAAGAACAGAAGGAGGGAAGGTTGTAGTAGGGCTTCTCTGCAGCCTGAGTACCACACAGATGTGTCCATATGTGTCTGAAAGCAAGGCAGCAGCAGTAGCAATCTCCCTGTCCTGAACATACCACAAGGACAGATGACCATAATAACTAGGTGTTACTTTCAGGCTACAGATCTTCTGTGCTTGGCTCCTTGTATTGTTGTTACTACATGTTGTCATAAGCAGTAGCTTCAGCTTTGACTGGGACTACAAATTGTTTCTCATTCTTTCCCATTCCCCGCTCTTCTCCTTGCAAAATTAAGGTGCTTTTAAATAGAAGGCTGCCTGTGTGCCAGGCAGTTACTGGAAGTCATTTTGTGTTTTGATCTTACCCTTCTTCAGCAGCTCTTGTAAAACAGTTCTTAAACTTCTGGCTGCTGCAGGAAAGTTTTTTGAACATAGTATGCTTGTAATTGGCACTACAGCTTCCAAAGGCACACATCGTGGGGCAGGATGAAAGTAGCAAACATAATCTGAGGCTACAGTAACATGGAAGGATTAGGGTGTCACTGGAGAGCTTTCTCACATCACTTGCAATCTGTGGCTCAAAGACAAAGGAAAATTTTGTCTCGGTGCCATGGCAGACAATGCAAAGTAAACTGAGGTCCCCAGTGCTTCATATCTTGTGCTGTTAGTAAAACTGAAAAACCTGTGGGGCTTTTCCATGCCAGAACTGCTGGGGGCTGGGAAATGTGTTTTGATGTTTTACAGAGAACAGAAAAGAGCCAGAACTGACCTGGCATAAGCAATACCAGATTGCATTTGGTTGCAGCATTGTTACCAGGGACTCGTCTTGCCCATATCAATCTCCTCCATCCATGGAGGAGAGCCTAAATTTAGGAAACCAGGAAGACATTACTATCCATGGAACCATTTCTTTTTAAGATAAAGTTCTTTGAAGTTTTTGGGTTTTTTTTAATCAATTAGTTATGTAAATATCTCTTTGTACACTGGCTGGCAGTATCTAATGAAAATGAAAACCAAAATATTACCTATTATAAAGGCAACGGAAGGAAAAGTCTGAGTGATGTGAGAGCAAAGCCAGCTCAACTCTAAGCTTTTTAAACTGTGGCCAGAAAGGAGCTTTGATTTATGCCTGAATATAAGAAATAACTCAGTATTATTATGAACTCCAGTATTGTTTATAAACTTATTCTGTTATTTATAAAAGCTTGTTCTGAAAGATCACAGGTTATACTTGTTAATTGTTTCCTCTGTGTAAAATATACAGCTCTGGTCTCTGATCCTGCCCCTCATCTATCAGATCAGCTTTTTACATTAAGAAAATTGTCTTTGTCCTCATCTTTCCCT
>NW_008590454.1:41615-56703 GCF_000691845.1 Merops nubicus | reverse complement strand
TTTCCCTATAAAAATTAATTACTCCAAGTGAGCTGGAAAGTTGATCTTAAAATTACTTTTGCAGAGGTGAAGAGAACTGGTTAACGAAAATGTGATTCACCATAGAAACAGCTCAGCCAATAGCATTGATGCAGTAAATTAACCATTTTCTGATACTTTCATGTTTGATATGAAACATAGCAACAAGATGATAGCTTGACAACAATAGCAGCTGCACCTATTTTTCTTCCTTTTCTGAAGGAATGTTCTTGTGAAAAAAAATAGATTCCCTGGGAAGTAATTTATATTACACATTTCATCAAAAAAAATTCTGGGGGTGGGTACAACAGGCTAGAAATTAAATTAGTGATTTGTATAATAAATGATTGTTTTGATTTGATCTGACACTGCTAGTCTCTTACAAGTGGCACAGCTACAGGCAATAGAATAATCTCCTCCCCTTGTGAAGATAAATGTCGTATCAGACCAAACCATCTCCTATTAAATTACAACTTCCCTTTTTTTACCATATGAAAAGATTCATGAGACTGTTCATTGAATAATAGCCCAAACCAGTGAAAAAGGTTCTTTGACCAAAATGCCTCATATGAGAAAACATCTTCAAGACATTTGCTTAATTTATATAGGGTGCTGCCATAAAAGGCCTGATCTGCATCAGGGAGTTTTTCTTTGTGCAGCAAGTGGTGTGGGTTTGGGCACACTGAGCTAGAAGGTGCTTTTCTTAATTCAGTTAGACTGAAACCCTCAAATGCAAATGAAATATGATGATAAGATGGCTCTAATACCTTGATTTTCTTTCTTGGGGGAAGAGGAATATGTGGCTCTTACACAGCTTGATTGTGCTCATACCATTATTTTTCCTGTTTTGGCAGAGAGAAGGAGCAAGAAAGGGAAGAACAGTTAATGGAAGACAAGAAAAGGAAGAAAGAGGATAAGAAAAAGAAGGAATCTGCTCAGAAGGTAGGCTTTGGTATTTGAGTTCTTCTATCCAGCTGGAATATTAATCGTATAGGGTGTGGTAAGATGTTAAATTAATTGTGTTTGAGCTTAAAAATTCAGTTGTTTAGAGTGATGCTCCAGTGGACTATTTTTTGCATAATTTTTCTGGAATTTAAGTGTTTAACTTCGGCATTTCTTCTCAGCGTGTCATGTGAAGTAAAAGAAGTTTTTTTGATGTGAAGTATTGAATTTTATGCTCTCTTGATCTGTGCAACTCCTGCTGTTTTGGGGAGTTTAGGGAGAGAAATGCTGCCAGGCTTTTGCAATTCTTGCAGTAAAATGGACTAAATATTTTCTAGAGCAAGACAGTACCTTTTTGTAAGTCCTAAAGGCATGGTATAAGAAACATTTACTGCTGAGGGTTACCTTTAGTTTTTGCTATATATCAGTTGGGTTTTAGATGTTCTGTTGCTAATAGCACTTTTGCTGAAATGCATCAGTTTTAATCTGAGACATGGAGAACTGATAAGTCACTGAAAATGGATTTTGCTCAGAAAATGGCTTTGAGCACTTGATGTATTTGAAGCTCTCTGTTTTGCTGAAAATGTACTACATTCTTCTAGGAATGAACTTGACATGTGAACTTGAGTCTCTTGCAACTTTATCCATCCATTTTACTGGTAAAATTCTTTGTCTAGTTGTAGGCTTCCCAGAACAGTACAGACATGCCCATCCTGGAGCAGGTCCAGCAGAAGGCCTCTAAGATCATTCAGGGACTGGACAACCTGACAAATGAGCAGAGGGTGAGAAGAGCTAGGACTGTTCAGACTGGAGAAGAGAAGGTTCAGGGAGATCTTACCATTCAAGGGAAGTAAAAACCTTGTAGGAGAGAGTAGAGAAGATGGAGGCAGACTCTTCTTAGAGATGTGCAGTGACAGGGGACAGTGCACAAATTGCATGTGGGAAATTCCAGTTAATCACAAAAAGACTTACTTTGTGTGTGTCTGACATTGGGCAACTGCTGGAACAGGTTTCCCAGAGGGGTTGTGGTGCCTCCATCTTTGTAGAAGCTCTAAAGCAAGTTGAACATAGCCCTGTGCCATGTTTTTGATGACTTTGCTTTGAGCTGAGGAGACTTCTGGAGGTGAGTGGGGAACAGGTGAGAACTATGGACTACACTTCTAGAGGCTGTTCCTTCCAAGCTCAATTGTTGTGTGAAATTGAGAGCAGAAGGCTTTACTTTCTTTGTCATCTCTCTGTTACTTCAGTAGCAACAGATCCTATGAAAGATCAAATGTTATTCTCTACTTGATTCTCTAGATTTCTACTGAGAAGCCAGCACTGATATCAGTTAAATTTTGGCTTATCCAGAGTATTCTGAGTTTTTCAGATGAAGTCTGAGTTTAAATTAGATGCAGATAAATTGGTGTATTTCCATTGTCTTTATCCAGCCATTGTGTTGTTGTGTCCTCAAAAATACTGCAAAAGTTAAGCAGCTACAGAATAAGTTTTCTTTACTGTCTTTTTGGCTCAGTGTTGCTGCTGTACAATGTTAAAGTACAAAAAGTGTACGAAGGACCCAGGAGGAGCAAACTGGTGGATGAAAACTAGTGACTTGAGGAGTATATGCTGATAATTCAGTGATACAAGAGAAACTTGAAAAGGTTGTACTGGTCATTTTGGTATCTGTGCTGCCAGTATTTACTGAGGGACTGGTGCTTTGAGTACAAAGACCTGTCAACTTTCCTGTGTGTCCCTCACCTACTAAGTTATTCATTATAATTGAATTTTATGATATTTTGTCAAAATTTTGGGAAGGGTAAACGCTGAGTAAATTAATCTTCTAGAGACCAAACAACATGAGTGCTTGGAGATGTGTAGCAATAGCAAAGCAGGGAACTGAATGGACAGAACATAAATGTGTGTGTTCATCCTTGGGGACTGTAGTGGTGTTCACCAAACAAGCAGTAACAATTTGAGGCTACCTTTTTCAGACAGGATTTGTATAACATGAAACAGTTATTTCTGTCTGGATCTTCTGAAACTTAAGAAATGAAAACAAACAAAACTGTACTTCAACAGAGGTTATCCAAGCAAGTTCCCAGACTAAATCCCTGTGGTTGGTGTCCCAGGGGCTGTTTGGCAGTTTATCAGAAGGCTGTTTGACTCCACCTTCCCATTCATTGTAGCTGCTCCTGCCCTGCCTGTGCTTAGAGGTTGCCCACAGAGAGATGACAACTGTAAATCTGAACCACTGTCATGTGTTCTCAACTTCTGTGTTCTAGAAAACAAAATCACAAAAACAGTTTGTTTTGACTAACAGAGGTGCACTACAGGCAGAAATAATTTTGTTGCTTTTTTTCTTCCCCCAAGCAAATTGTCGTCATCATGTAGAATTCTTTTCCTTTACTAGTGCAGCATCAGAGTCACTTCAGTGCTTAACAATTTTAAGCTACTTTACAGAAGAAGATGTAACGTGACCCATACCAGATTTGTCATAAGTGAAGTAAAAATTGACATCTGGCTTAGTATAGGTGCAGTTTTGGTACAAGTGCAGCTTTAGTGTCTTGGAGACTTCTGGATTACATCATTCTCTGAAGCTACAATGCTCAAGATTTTGTGTTTTAGTAAATCTTCCATTGGCCTATTGCAGTTCACCTTTGCAAAGTCAGTGATGCTGTAGCAGTTCAGAGCAGTTTGACTGTTTATTCTTCACCATGCAAGGCAGTTCTGGCTTGGTTGGTTTAAACAATAAGCTGATTTTTACTTGTTTTTTCATTATTCTATACTGTCACCGTGTGCTTTCCAGAATTATGGACTAGTTCAGCAATTTCTTTCAAGAACAGGTGTCATAGAACCTGACACATGATGATCTTTAGGGTTTTCCCATTATTGTGTGCTGGAGCTCATGATCGACAGGTTCAAAACATGGTTCAATGCACATGATTCCAGAGAATATACCAGGGGAACGTGTCTCCACTGTAGCTTGAAGCCTGCTCTGCTGAAAGAAGTACAGCAGAAACCACATACTGAGCACACTGGCAGCAGGATGGCTCACCTCAGTTGTCAACTTCTTACTCTGTTCAAGAGATTTTCAAGTCTGGTGCTTTATAGGTATTGCTGATGCTTTTTGTAATTGTCAACAAATCCAGTGAGGTTTAGGATTTCTTCTTCCTGGAACAGATGTCACAGGAAAGGTGAAATGGGAAGATGGCAGAGACAGACTGCTACTTTCACCTGTGGCTGCTCCTGTTGTTAGTCCCAACAGTCTGCTCTAAGGATGCTTTCACAGAAGGAAGTTTTTGCTACACTCTAACCATGATGCTTCACCTCCAAAATGTGAAAGAGCTGTAGTGCTATAGCACATGTTTATTTGTGATTCAGAAGTCCATGTTTGGGATGAGGAGGGTGTGAATGCTAAAAAGCATCATAACTGAAGTAACTGGTGTTTCTGCCAGGGATTTTTGCATGAGGCAAAGCTCTTAGAGGAGCTGTAGTGTTTCTGAAGACATCCTCTATATAACTAGGGTACTGTTCAGACTTGGAATTTGTCAGCTGATTATTTTCATGCAACAGCAAATACTGTTCATGTGCAAATAAATTAAGGTTGTGACTTAGTGCACTCTGGCCAGTGTTTGGTTGGAAGTTCATATAACTATTTACATATTTACATTCTTATTCTTAATTTGCAGGTCACAGATCAAAAAACCAAAGGTAAGAAATTTTGATCCTTAAAGAGTATTTTTGTTGACTTGAGCCAAGACTCGGATATTGAGCAAAAATGTTGGAAAATGGGAATTATGAGTCAAGATAAAATACTGAAGATTTGTGAAGAAGAAATAAAAGTAGAGGTGATAAAAATGGAGAACCTATGCAGATGTTGTTAGCATCAAAATACTTGAGGAGGGAATGAGAGTTGTGGATAAAATAGGATAGCTGAAATATTTAGTTTTACTTTTGCAAAGGTTTTAGACAAGTAACCAAAAACTGAAACCACCTTTATAAATGGAATGTGAGACAGGGAAAGTACTGCTTATGATGAGGTACCAAAATGAGTGAAAATGACTTGGTTTTGGAACCTTAAGTTCAGCCACCTGAAAGGCCTCACAGTGAAGGCAAGGCTGATGAGTGAGCATCTTGAAAGTCAAGCTTATTTAGCTGATCCAAAACTATATTTAATTTTCATTATGTGTTTTCTAAAAGTCATGTAAGGAAATTGCCATTATTGGTAGAAGAGACCTGAGACAGTAGCTTGATTTTACATCTAACAGACCCTTTTTGGAGGGAGAGGGGGTGTCTTGGGCAATGGAGAAAAATCAAAAACCCTACCAAATTAAAATCTGGGGAGTAATGCATTCATGTTGCAAAAGAGAGACCAAGTTGTTTTTATTTCACATTTGTAAGAGGAAAAGTTTTACTGATGATGTTTACTGAAATCTTCCCCGCCTTAGGAGTCTGCTATCTTAGCAATTAGACCTTCTGGGTGCCTGGGTAGGAATTTAGTTTGCTCTGCTTGAAAAAAGCACATGGCAAATGTGAGTAATGGGTCACAAATCTAAGGTCTCATGAGCAAATTTTGTGCTGGTATTAGTTCAAGGATTTGTTTGTGGTTTTCCTCTTCTGCAGTGCACAATAGCCCTCAGAAACAGCTTGTCCTTGCTTATAGGGGTAACTCTGGCTTTTGAGTGAGAGTCAGCTTACCACCTCATTGAAGAGCAGTGCAGAGAAGTCGGGTGTTTTTAAACTCTGAATCCAAGAGGAGGGTTGTGAGGTTTCTCCTCCCTCTTTTGGATTGTTTTGGTAGTGGTTGTGTAGCCTGTAAGCAGGTGAAAACTGGAGGTCTAATTGGAGCTCTCCCATAAGGATGATGCATAACAATCCAAAAACCAGATGAAGATCAGGGAGCAGAGAGGGGTGGAGGGAACCAGCTGTATTTGACTGCTCCTGTTTTGAAGTGACTCACTGAGTGACTTGTTGCCTAGGGGGTTGTTATTCTTTGCCAACTTCATGTTCCTAAGAAATTCGGGGCTTAGAGCAAAATACTTGCTGAGGGCAGAGCCTCCTCCTGGGGCACAGAGTCACACATGGAAGCGAGGGGTTTGCCACGATGGCTTATTCCTGCTTCTTGAACTAAATTGTTCTTCAGTAAGGCTGAAGCTGCAGAGTCTTTTAGAGAAGAGTGAGATGATAAAGGAAGGAGCTGCGGCGAGTTCTTGTAACTAACACCAGTTTAAGTGGAAAAATTTCTGATTTTCCTTCTTCCTGCTTTTCAGTGCCCGAAGTGACGAAACCAAGTTTAAGCCAACCAGTGGCTGCCAGCCCAATTGGCAACTCTCCATCGCCACCAGTCAATGGTGGCAACAATGCCAAAAGGGTGGCAGTGCCCAACGGACAACCGCCAAGCGCCGCCCGCTACATGCCTCGGGAGGTGCCGCCGCGATTCCGCTGCCAGCAGGACCACAAAGTGTTACTGAAACGTGGGCAGCCCCCTCCGCCATCCTGCATGCTCCTTGGGGGTGGAGCAGGGCCTCCTCCCCCAGCAGCACCAGGAGCAAACCCCAACAACGCACAACCAGTGACAGGAGCACTGCTGCAGAGCGACAGCGGGACTGCAACAGGCAAGTGACAATCACAGGAGTCATAACAGTAATAATTAAAGAATGTGTGTGTGCGTGGCAGGAAAGGGATCACTCAAATTGTACACGACTATATCAGGTAGTGAAACTCCTCAGATTGCTTTTGGAAAGCTTATTTCTACTACTTTAGTGTGTAGACTTCTACTTTGCTCTTAACAATGGATGCAGTTTTTAATACTAGGTGGAATGAGTTAATTTTTAAAAATATGTTTTGGCTAGTTTGAATCATATGCTGTAAGGCTCTTAAGATCACAGCAAAGTAAACAAGGCATGGGTAAACAGTATTTAATGGTTGTTGTTGAGTAGCTCTTAATAGATCTTTAGGTTTCATTGATGACACAAACTTCCTATCTTGTCACTTTTTTATGCAATCTAATAAAACAGACAGAGGTGAGGTCTGCAAATGGCAGGTGTCTGTCAGCTCTCATCTGGGTGAAATAGAAAGATGGTCCTATTACTCTTGACTTTTTTTAGTAGTGATCTTGGTTTTCTCTTTGGACAAGCCTTTTTATAAAAGTAATGACTGTCCTGTTGTTGCTTTTCCGTTCACTTTGAATTCCAGAAGATAAATTGATTTTAAGATTAATTGTTTTATGAGCATGAGGAAATTGACTGCTCCTGAATTTTTTAGACCCTTGGGAACTGCAGTAACTGTAATATTGACTTCTTAAGTTATGGTAGTAGAACAAACAAAATTTCATTCAAGACATCTGACTTCTAAAGAAAAATTTAGGTGATCTGAGAAGTCAAGGACAACTTTAGTCCTAACTATAAGGGTGTTTAAAAAAGGAATAATAAATGCTTGAAAGTAAAAAGAAGTAAAATAACAATACCACTGTGTCTGAGTTTGCCCTTGAAAACTATGCCAGAATAATGGGATGGGGTTTTTTTTACCACAGTCCTAGAGAGCATAAACTTTTTATAGTTCTCTCTGGTTCAGATGAAAAACAAGTAGTGACTTGGAACTCCAGAATCCAGTAAGCTAAATGGGATGGCTGCCCTTATTAAAAGGGATTCTAGGAAAATGAATAATTCTGTTTGTTTTGTGGTTTCAGCACTTGAAGTCCTTTGTAGCAATAACCTGTCTGACGGATTGTTTATCTTGTTGTCTTTGATGTTCCCTATTTAATAAGGGGGTGGAATGAATTTCAAACTACAATAGCGAAGTTTTAGCTATTCGGTTTAAAAACAGCTCTCTTGGCGATGGCTGATTTTGATAAAACACCTGAAAGATAAAAAAACACCCCAAAGTCATTCAAATATATGTGTATATATATATAACACTAGCATTATGTCAACATTGGTGTACACTCACAGTGATTGTAGCAGTCTGACAAAGGAGATTTTGTGGTAGTGAAACATTCTAAAAGTTTTCAAAATTTCTCGTGGACAGTATTTTTTGCTGTTAGACATATTATATGAGGACCATTTTGAAGTATTTTAGCAGCTTCTTAAGTTCTATGTGATTAATCTGACACCTAATATTGGTTTTTCTGAGACTGAAATTTGATTTTATGAATTCTTCATATTCTTACATTTAGTTTAACAGTGCATTAACAATTGAGATGGTTGTATTTTATTGACTGTGGTAACTTTTATGCCAGTGGTTAGTTGCTTTATCCTGATTAAGTCGGGAGTGTTGCCAAGAAGGATGCAGGTCCTTCAGACCTGACTGGCTCCATCCAAATTTCTGCACCATAGCACAGGTAACTGGGCTGGGGAGCTGAATTGGATTTAAATTAACTCAGGCTGTTTTTTGAAACTAATTTCTGTCTGGGTTCAGCTCACTGAGTATCAGTGGGAACATAGGTGCAAGCATGTGAAAGGAGGTATCCAGAGGGGTGGGAGCGAGCAGCTGGACAATAGAAAGGCAGAGGCTAATCATCCCATATGAAAACAAAAGCTCCCAAAGGGATTTTACCCTTCCCAAAGGGTAAAATAATGCAGCTTATATACTCCTTCACATCGTTACATTTGCCAGATATACTTATAGATGGTGTTGGTGAAGCTTTAATAGAGAAGTCAATATGTAATCATTTAGATGGATCTTCTACCAGAACTGAAATGCTTCTCTAAGATGGCAGAAGTCAAGTTTCCAGAAAGTTGGTACCAAATTTACTATTGTCTCATATCAATACAGGGAATTGGGCTGTAGGGTGGTGTATCTAATTCCTCCAATACCAATAATATTCAGGATGTGCAAGACAATTTTGGGAAACAGAGTTTAAATTTTCTTGGTGGAAGTCTTATAGTAGTTACAGTGCCTTTTAGGAATCCAGCACCATCTCTCACAGCAAACTGCAGTCTTCATTTCAGGACTCCATTTCAGTACCTTCACATTCCATACTTTCATCCTTAGAAGTGATCGTTTGCTAGTAACTTTTTTCATTTTAATCAGACCAGAAACTTGTTTCTATTCAACATGTTTGTTATCAAAGGGGATTCTGGTTAATAACCAAGAGCCTTTATCTGTTATCTTAAGACAAAACCATATATTATCAAGATTTTGTTGCCACTGTCAAATGCAGCAAGCGGAGGCTGTTTTTATAATACAGTCCATTGAATTGTGTCCTAGTACACTGGTAGGAAGCATGTGAATCTTAATGCTTTTAGAATGTCTTCACAGAAATGGAATATGAAGTGCTCTGTTAAAATCCCCCATGTGAAGATCTTGCTAAGTGCAGAGCTGCCTCTGCATCATTCATTTGCTGAATCATTGCCAAGTTCAAAAGACAGCAACCTTGCAGTCTTTGGAACTTGTCTTTGGCTTTCCTCTCTAAGCTGTGCCTGTGATCAGTCTATAATCAGGAAGTTTTTCAGGTAGGAGGGGGGACAAAGCTTACAAGAGGATTCTAACCTTGCTGTGAAGTCTAGATCTATATTGGTGTCCCTCAGTGAAGGAGGGGATCTGGAAGGTATTTGGTGGACAATCGTTGGCTAAGCTGATGAACTCAAAGCCTGAGACAGGCACTGAGAGCTGATCTGTTTATTTTCTACTAAAATATTAGAAACCAGAAAAACATCATCTTCACCTTTGAATATATAACATAGGAATTTAGGAGGGGGGAAAAATCCACTTTTTTAAAGGTTATTACACCTTATTTTCACAGAAGCTGTCATATGAGCCAGTATTGGTAGTAACTATACAGGTATGAATACTGATGCAGATACTGCTATGAACTTTATGCTGTGCAAAATGAGGTAGACTGGTTGGGTGGGATAGCTGAGTAAGACTTGGTATCGTAGCATTCCATACATGCTTTTGTGGAAGGGAGACTGTTTAGTCTTCATCACTGGGAATTTGTGGCGAGGGCAGTTTAGGGGGTCCCTTGGTATTAAAAATACATAGAAAAATGAGTGGAAGCCTGTCTAGAGAGCAACAGTGAAGTACTAATGGACATAAATTATTTAGAGGATCAGAGGTAATTATGTGGATGGCAATGGATGTTTTAAACTACAGATATCACGCTGCCAGCACTGACATGGGCTTTATCCATTGTGGCACTGTGTTTTGTGCCTGCTTTAAAACTATAAATGGATATCTTGTCCATGTGAAGTCCTACCACATAGGGCATAATAATGTTTCACCACAGATGAAAGAAAGGGGCCCTATTCATTGTCATTCATCCTGCTAATTTCCTTACAGTGACTCCAAAGCTCACTGAACTTGCAGGTTACCCTGCACAATGTGCTAAGCCAGCAAAAAACTAACCCATCAAAAAGTGGATAATTTTGTATTGAGTGAGTGAATAAAGTTGACTTAAAGGGCTTAGCTGCCAGCAGAACTGGCACAAATGAGAGGGGAAATTTGAAGTAGAGCTAGTGAGAGAGAGAAGGAGTGAGGTTCCTAGTAGCAAAATCAACTTGAAAAAAAGATACTTGAAGCTGAAGGATAAAATTCTTCAGCTTTATATATTCATTAGCTGCTTTTTGTCATCAGTCTTTTAACTTTTGATCTGTAATAAATTGCAGTTGCTTTGAGTAGCAGACTACCAGCTGACTGTCTGCACACACATGAACGTGTGCAAGTGGTGTCAAAAATGTGATACTTGGTGCTTGTAAATAGGATCAGTTATTAATTACCTTCTGGTGTCTGCTTTTTTTTTTTTCTTCTTTTAGATTCAGCAATTGGAGGTGCTGCTGCTTCAAATTATGCAAATTCCACTTGGGGTCCTGGAGCCTCCTCCAGCAGCGGCACCAACGCCAACCCAACTCACATCTGGGACAAGGTGATTGTAGACGGGTCTGACATGGAAGAGTGGCCTTGTATTGCCAGCAAAGATGCTGAGTCTTCTTCCGAAAACACCACCGATAACAACAGTGCCTCGAACCCTGGCTTGGAGAAGAACACTCTGCCAGGAAGCACCACTAGTAACAAAGGAAAAGGAAGCCAGTGCCAGTCTGGAAGCGCTGGAAACGAATGTAATCTTGGGGCCTGGAAATCTGATCCCAAGGCTAAAGCTGTTCAATCTTCCAACCCTGCTGCCGAGAGTAACAATGGACTAGGTAACTGGAGGAACTTGAGTGGACAAGACAGACTCGGTCCCAGTTCTGGCTTCAGCAACTTTAACCCAAATAGCAACCCGTCTGCTTGGCCGGCACTGGTTCAGGAGGGCAATTCTAGGAAAGGGACTCTGGAATCTGATAGTGGTAGCTCCAATGCACAGATTAGCACAGTAGGTCAGACCTCTAGGGAACAGCAGTCAAAGATGGAAAATGCGGGTGTTAACTTTGTCTCTGGCAGAGAACAGGCTCAAATTCATAACACTGATGGACCAAAAAATGGAAACACTAACTCCTTGAACTTAAGTTCGCCAAACCCTATGGAGAATAAGGGAATGCCCTTTGAAATGGGCTTGGGGAACCCTTCCAGGAGCACTGACACCCCTTCACAAAGCACTGGAGAAAGAAAGAATGGGAGTGTTGGATCTTGGGGTACAGCTAGGGGGTCTTCTGGAACTGACGCAGTCTCTGGACAGAGCAATTCTGGAAACCATGGGAACAATGGAAAGGATAGAGAGGACTCCTGGAAAGGAGCTTCTGTTCAAAAGCCTAATGGGTCAAGAAGCGATTCTTGGGATAACAATAACCGGTCTACGGGTGGTGGGTCTTGGAACTTTGGCCCTCAGCATGCAAATGAAAGCAAATGGGGTGAAGGGAACAAATCAACATCTGGGGTCTCTCAGGGAGAATGGAAACAGCTGTCTGGGTCTGATGAACTGAAGATTGGAGAATGGAGTGGTCCAAACCAACCAAATTCTAGCACTGGAGCATGGGACAATCAAAAAGGCCACCCTCTTCCTGAAAACCAAGGCAACTCCCAGGCTCCCTGTTGGGGAAGATCTTCCAGCTCTGCGGGAAGTGAGGTTGGAGGTCAAAGCACTGGAAGCAACCACAAAGCAGGAAGCAGCGACAGTCACAATTCTGGGCGCCGGTCGTACAGGCCCACACATCCTGATTGCCAGGCAGTCCTCCAGACCTTGCTGAGTAGGACTGATCTGGACCCCCGAGTGCTTTCAAACACCGGCTGGGGCCAGACTCAAATTAAGCAAGATACTGTGTGGGATATCGAAGAGATGCCCCGGCCCGAGGGGAAGTCTGATAAAGGAACTGAGGGGTGGGAGAGCTCTGCCACACAGACAAAGAACTCAGGGGGCTGGGGCGATGTACCCAGCCAAAGCAATCAAATCAAGTCTGGATGGGGTGAGCTCTCGACCCCAACGGAGTGGAAGGACCCCAAAAATACTGGAGGATGGAACGACTATAAGAACTCCAATTCTTCTAACTGGGGAGGAGGAAGATTGGAAGAAAAATCGTCTTCCTCTTGGAATGACAGCTCTAGTAAGGATCAGGGGTGGGGTGGACGGCAGCCAAATCAAGGATGGTCTTCTGGAAAGAACGGTTGGGGAGAGGAAGTTGACCAAACAAAAAACAGCAACTGGGAAAATGCAGGAAACAAGCCAGTGTCTGGTTGGGGTGAAGGTGGGCAGAACGAGATCGGGACTTGGGGTAATGGTGCAAATACAAACGCTGCTTCAAAGGGTGGATGGGATGATTGTAAAAGAACTTCAACGTGGAACGAGACGGGTCGGCAGCCCAACTCCTGGAACAAGCAGCAGCACCAGCAGCAGCAGCAGGAGACTTCTGGTTCCTGGGGTCCATCGCCCCAAACGCCAAGTAACGGGCGACCTCCAAACCCAAACTGGAACAGCGGACCACAGCCAGCTGCCCCCAAAGAGGAGGAGCCCAGTGGCTGGGAAGAACCCTCCCCACAGTCTATCAGTCGGAAAATGGATATTGACGACGGCACGTCGGCGTGGGGAGATCCTAGCAGTTACAACTACAAGAATGTGAACCTGTGGGACAAAAACTCCCAAGGAGGACAGGCCCCACGGGAGCAGAGCCTGCCTACTCCAATGACTAGCAAATCACAAGCATCAGGTACTAGCTTTGTTCCTTTCTTCAGCTGAGCTCCTCTGTATGAATGTAACCTTAATCCGTAAGCAATACTCTTGTAGCCTCCCGCTCCTCATAGTTTTATTCCCTAAAGAAAACCCATTTCTTATTTGAATAGTTGATTCTGTATTTAAAGTGGCTTTAAAATTTGAATTAATTGGCCACCTGCTTGATGCATTGTGCCTCGGTAACTGTGGTCTGAATACTGGTCAGCTTGCCAGTAGAGGAAAATGTTTGCTGGGAAAAACCTGAAGATCATTGAGTCCAACCCTAGACCTAACACTGCCAAGCCCACCAGTAAACTAGGTCCCTAAATGTCACCCCTGCACATCTTTTACATACCTCCAGGGCTGGTGACTCCACCACTTCCCTGAGCAGCCTGTTCAAGGGCTGGACAACCCTTTCAGTCAAATTTTTCCTACCCTCCAGTCCAAACCTCCCCTGGCACAATGTGAGGCCTTTTTCTCTTGTTCTGTCTCTTGTTACATGGGAGAGGAAAATGAGCCCTACCTCTCTACAACCTCCTTCCAGGCAGTTGTTGTGAGTGATAAGGTCTCCCCTGAACCTCCTTTTGAATCATATTTTTTATATTGAATTATTAAGGAATCAGGGAGAAATTCTTTACCTCCTTTTTAGTCAAAAACTTTTTCCCCTAAACACTCAGTTAACACTTGAAATTGAGTCTGTGATTCAGTTTTTTAGCCCCGTGATGTAGTTTTTTAGCTCAGTGTGGCTCTGCTGTAATATAGAGTACTTGACAAAATATTTTCTTCTTTGAAATAAGGGCAAGAAAAAGTTACACAGCCTAGAAATATACTTAACCTGTTTTTGTTATGTAATCTCTTCTCTGACTCAAACATACTTTAAAGAATACTATTTCATTTTAATAGGTACTTCAAATGTGTCCTTATTCTTTCTTCAGTATATGACAACGCTGAGTTAGTCTGGTGCTGTTCATGAGTCACGAAAGTTCACCAGATAGAAGGATAGCATTAGATGAGGGGTTCATGTTTACCCTGGGAGAAGAATATTACTCATCTTAGCATTTTCTTCCTCTTGGTCCTTGGAGGTCAGTGCCCACTCCAGGTTTGATGTGAACAGTTGTCACCTCTGTTGCATCCACGCTGTTGCATCTGAAACCCTCCAGGGAAAGGAGGAGGTGGTAGCTTAACGCCGTGGTGCTGCAGTGCAGCAGGGGGGTTGTGTCAATGGTCTGTAATGAACATTCTCTCTCCTTTGTGCAGTCTGGAGCAAAAGCACTCCACCTGCTCCAGACAACGGTACGTCCGCCTGGGGGGAGCCAAACGAAACCAGTCCCGGGTGGGGTGAAGTAGATGATGCAGGAGCACCGACCACAGGCTGGGGGAATGCACCTTCCAACGCCCCGAATGCCATGAAATCTAGTGAGTAAAGGCCAGATACCAGTTTCTTTGCAATGGGCCTGGAGGTTGCTAGTGTTTGGCCTTTTTTCCTCCGTGGAGGAATTATCTGGGGCCTAGTAGCAGTGTTGAATGTCATGTACGATTTCGATGGGTGAGTGATTAAGTGCTTAAAAATAACTGGAACTTTGTCTTTGGTAATAAAAACTTCTAACTCAACCATTGAAATGGGCAGATCCAGTTTGTGGAAGTGTTGAAACATCAGAGCAGCTGAGTGAGCAAACATCTTTTTCTCAAAATGTTCTTTCTTCTCAGGCTGCCCACTTGTTGCTTGGCATATAAATTTCTTATGTGATAAATCACTTTTTCTGATTGTATCAGGAGGAGGAATGCACAGTACAGACAGATTTCAGTGTGAAGGCCGTTACAATAAACTGTGGTTTAGTAATGAAACTTGCTTTTGAAAGGATTATATATATTTTTTTTAATTATATGAGTGTGGAAAGTTATGACTTAAGAAATTAACTTTCTTTTGCGGTTGAACCTAAATGGATGACTTTTCTGGAGATTACCTGTCTACAGCTGTGTTCTTCATGAATGAGACATTGATACCATCTAAAAATGTTATTTGAAGTGGAAGTGTTGCTGTATTAATAGTTTTTTTTTTGTGGAAATTAT